>NC_089801.1:56364439-56481939 GCF_029633855.1 Hoplias malabaricus | reverse complement strand
CAGGGTTAAGTCTAGTCTTGGACTACACAACTTTTTGAGTTGTGATTTTCCAATGAGAGGAGGATATAGTCCAGGACTAGGCTTAATCCTTGTCTGGGAGACCACACCTAAAGGTTTCAGATTTATGAGCTTTTAAAAATGTCCAGTTTTCCCATGTGTGATACTTCAGATCACCAGAAAGAGCATGATTCCGTTTAATATTGTTTTATACGAATACCACTAATATGCAGATTATTTCAATGTGAATTGGGCCTAATTAGATCATTTTTCCAAGAAAGCATGACATTTTCTGTATTTTCAGTGAATGAATGCTTCATAAACAGCAGAATACTTTCATTCATTTAAATATTTCTGTTAATTTTTCCTCTTTTTCCAAAGCTTTGTGTCCTCTAAAAATCAGAAAATGATAGCAATGAAGATACACTCTGTCTGCTGAGTGTGATGATTCCACAACACACTGAGCAAACCCAAGAGAGTGTTTTTGTGTCTGTCTATATTTCACTAAGGTCAAAGTGACTTTGACTTCCCATGTATGATTGTTCTGTTTCACTGAATTAGAATTACGGAGACAGCTGAAGGAGAAGCTCAAAAACCTGGAGGAAACTAGTGGAATCCCAAAACAAGGTGGGTTTGGTTTAGAAAAACTTTAGGCTGCATTTGTAAACTTGTGTCCTGTGAATCCTGAATGGTTTTAAAGTTTATCCAGCTTTAAAATATCTTTAAATCAGCTTCCAGCTTCTTGTACATGGATTTATTACTGATATACCATAAAAAACAATAGCAATCACCTGGAATACTATCACAACAACCCAGCAACAATTTTGGAACTCCCAATGATCACAAGTACCATTGCAACTGGTTAGAAACACCACAGCAACCACCTGGAATACCATCACAACAACCTGAAAATCACCTTGGAAACCACAGCAAACATGTTGCAAAAGTGCCACATCAACTGATTACTCACACCCTCACATTCACCTGGTAAACAATATCACCAACTTACCAACTACCTTGGAAACCATAGCAACAAATTATTCATTCATTCATTCATCATCTGTAACCGCTTATCCAATTCAGGGTCGCGGTGGGTCCAGAGCCTAACTGGAATCATTGGGCACAAGGCAGGAATACACCCTGGAGGGGGCGCCAGTCCTTCACAGGGCAACACAGACACACACACATTCACGGACACTTTTGAGTCGCCAATCCACCTACCAACGTGTGTTTTTTTTTTGGACTGTGGGAGGAAACTGGAGCACCCGGAGGAAACGCACACGGACACGGGGAGAACACACAAACTCCTCACAGACAGCCACCCGGAGTGGGAATTGAGCCCACAGGTCCCTGGAGCTGTGTGACTGCGACACTACCTATTGCGCCACCCTGCTGCCTAGCAACAAATTAGCAAATCTTCATGCACTGTAGTAACCAGTTAGCAACATCACAGCCAACCATGAAGCAACACCCAAGCAACCACTTTTTAACCACATAGCAACAACCTAGCAACCACCTTGGAAACCTGAACAACTATGCAGCAAAAGCTTAGCAACAACTAAAAGGACCATGGCAACTGCTTAGTCCACCACTAATCAATCACCTAGCAACCACCTTGGAAATCATAATCTCCATTAGCACAAAATGCAAATACCATAGTACCTGATTAGCAATACCCTAGCAACCCCTTTGGAAACAAAAGCAACCATGGAGAAACCAGTTAGCAAAACCCTAGCAACCTCATAGCAACAACTTAGTAACTACTTGGCACACCAAGTGATCCATAGCCAGCACCTACAGGGAACCGCAGCATATTTAATGGTGTTTGGTAATTGTTATCTTATTTTTTTTATTTTTTCACAGTTAACAATTCAGTAACCCCCCCCCCCCCAAATACTGAGCACATGGCCATTAATATTTGACCATCTCAGTCCTGATCATGGTGTGTGTGTGGTATGTGTGTGTTTTCAGTGTCGGATGTGGTGCGACAGCAGGAGGAGTTGTTAATCATGGAGAAGAGACTTTCCAAGCTGCTGAAGAGTCAGGCTGAATACTTTGGTGAAGATCACAGTGATTACTGGCTCTAACACTTCTTCTTCATTTGAACAGTTTTGTTTTATGGTTTACATTTTGTTTTGTGTGTTTGTGTCTGACAGCCTTGGCTGACCGTCTGCAAGACCAAACGATGTTACTCCTTGAGCTGAAAGAGGAGCAGAAAGAGAGAGGGACCAGCAATGAACTCGGTCAGTGAATCTTCACTGTGAAACCTAATGACCACCATACACAGTTAAAACCTCTGGTAACTTAAGCTTTAAAGGTGCAGTCAGGCATTTACTCCTTATATGGACACCTAGTGGCCTAGATGCATCAGAGAATCTGAACCATACCTGGATTTTTTAATAGACGATTTATTAATTAAAAAATGTTTAAACGCTTAGAACTCTGCAAAACTCTGTAGCCTTCTGCTGGACTTTTTTATAATCTCGTCTGCCCCCGTGCGTGTGGGACCCACTACAGAGAAATGTGAATGGTCCTCTAATATGAGCTGCACTTGACATGATCCTGTTCATAAACATTGTTAACTGTTGGGTCTAAAAAGAACAGACTGCACCTTTAAAGTGTAACTCCAAATCCAGACATATTTTAATATGCCACTGATAGTTTCAGAATTCCCCACAGTGCTGTGTCTGAAATGTGTGGGCAGTTTGACATTGATGGGCTGATTTTACAGCAGTGTGATGTTGATATAGAATGATACAGAGTCAGTGTGAAAGGGTTGATTGTTTAAGGTGCAGAGATGTTGATGTTTTTTACACTGTGTATAGTAAGATCTTTAAAGGATGCTCTCTGAACATCCTCCTCTTCCTCAGATCAACAAATAGCGTCAGTGGAGAGGGAGGTGCTGGACATGAAGGAAGCGATGGAGGCTCTGAACATCACACTCTCTCAGAGACCAGGTGAGATGCTTCGTCACTTTAACAAAACATCTCTATGTTTCTACAGACTTTGAAAATCTCTGCTGCAGTTTCCTGAATTTTACAATTTCAGGACGAATGGTCCAATAGTATCCACCCAAAATTACACTGAGAAATGGCTGGCAAGGGAATATCTGTAAGGGAACGGGTAACAGTGTTTTCCCACTTTTTCTTCAGAGAGGGATCGCAATCTCCCAGTTTTTGGAGAAATCTGTGTAAAGAAAGGCCCAGTTCCAGCTGTTTACTGAATGTAAGAAAAGGCTAGAGACAGACGTGACGTGAGAAGTTTGTATTTTATTATAAAAAGTGCAAAGAAAAAATGAGCAAAACAAGCCGAGACCAAGCCCGAGAAATACTCGGAGCCCAGAGGGACTACATCCAGAGACAAAAATAGAAAACCACTGATTTAAAGGGTAAATTAAATCATCTACATCCAGAGATATAATTTGAGAATGAGTATATGTTACATGATTATATCTATGGATGTAGATGATTTAAATACCTGCAACGCGCTGACCTGAAAAAATTAAATACATTCAAAATGTCATTTTTTTTCAGTGTTGGGAAAAATCAGGAAACATATTTAACAGAAAATTTTCTATGAAAATGAATGCCATGTTTCGGTGTTTACTCTGTACGCTGGTTGTCTTTCTCTCAGTGTCTAGGGTCTATTCTTCTCTTTAGTTTCTCAAACACACCCACTGCGGCCCTTCCGCTGATGGCCTTTTAGAGCTGGCTGCATATATTGATACAATATCAATATAGTATTTAAACATTAAAACTAAAATTTCAGAATCATTGTGATGCTGTACCACGGAGAATAAAGCCTCTGTCGTTGCTTTTCCAATCTCAGCACTGCAGAAACTGTACTATGTAACTTTGGTGGAGGGTAGGATCATGTTACATTCAGGTGCTTCACTGAACAATAACTCTCTTACTCTCAGCTCTAACATCTCTGTCCTCACCTCTCTCTCAGCGCTGGAGACGCAGCTGCAGGAAAAGATTAAACTGATGAACGACAAGCTCTTAAGCCTGAAGACAGACCAGCAGGAGCTGGGTGAGTGTCTTAGCTCTCAGCGTTTACAGCAAGAAGGGATTTAAGGCCTGATTATTTAAAAAAACAAAGGGTGGTGTCTGTGTGTTCCTCCTGTCACACGAACATGGCGCTGTAGGACACTGAGTGAACACAGAGGTTTTCTAAATTCTCTCTAAAAGCTGGAGGTCTGTGGAGACTCCGTGGTCTCTGTTCTCGTGTGGACGAGAAAAACTGACCTTTTCTAAGACACTGACGTCACACAGCAATTTTCGTAACTATTCATAAACTTATGTCCCTGTGTTTTTCATTATTTGCAGTGTACCGGATCCTGAAACTTCAGTATGAGTTGCAGCAGAGGAAGATTCTCGCTCAGACACAGAAGGAAGTGGCAGAAATTCAAATCATAGGTGAATTTATTTATAAACACAGCATCTGGGGATTGTTTTTAATCACGGTCCGCTATTAACAACACACATGTTCTTGTTTGCACCCAATGATGACATGTAGACACTTACAGAAGATAAAACATGATGGAAATCCATTAGCCATCTGTATTTGATTAATTTATAAAAAATTAAAATAAATATACTTATTTAACATTTAAACTTAAATATATGTTTTCTCAGATCTTGAGAACAGGCTGGGGTTGAAACAGGAGCTGATTGGAGATCTTCAGTTTAAGAACCGACGTAAGAACAAACTCAGAACTCTCAGACGTGAAGCTCCAGAACCTGAGTGTCTTCTTCTATTTTATTTCAGTTTTCTTTATAAATGTGATCAACAGCAGCTGGAACTGCTTTAAAGAAGCAGTCACTAAGTTTTTCCTAAAAGAAAATGATAAAATATGTATTAATTAAAGGAACTTCTCTGTCGTATCTGAATGAACTGGGTTCTGCTCCATAGAGCGGGTCCACACACCTGTACAGAAGCTCAGCCACAAGGTGTCAGTGTAACTAAAATCATTCATATTGAGACTGTTATTCTATCCAGGTTTGGAGAGACAAATCTTGGAACTAAAGACAGACTGTGACAACCTCTCCGTGGCTTTCAATGGTGAGAGTGCCTCATCGAGCAGTGTAATATCTAGAACCTTTTAGTCAGAATATGGCCTATGTTCTCCAGGTTCCCTGTAGCTGTTTGTACAGTTTATACTAGTGATAATTAATTATATTCATATTATGTATAAACAATGTTCTGTGTTACATACAAAACCTTTGATGATAATAATAATAATAATAACAATAGGATGCAGGTCAAAGTGCTTCACAGCACAGAGATTAAAAAGAGAATAACAAGTAAACAAGTGATAAAAAATTCTATACAGTGAAAAAGCATACATAAAATAAAAATAAAACCTCACAGTATCATATTAGCAGTAATAGAGAAAAAAGAATAGCACTTAAATTTAAGGGAACAAGAACTTTATACTATATAAAAAAGGATATATCATAGATTAAAAGAATCATCTGGTTAATTATACGCTTGATTATACAGAAATGTTGTAAGTAGTTTTTTAAAAATGTCCAGTTACTGCCTTCTATTTTGCAAATATACAGCAGCTTTTGAGAATTTGTATATGGAATTATATATTTAATTCTCATTAATCCTGTTTAAACAACACATGTAGAGGATTATAATGTGTTTAAATACAGAGAAGATTCAAATAATCAGCCTCCTTTATCTTTTCTTTCAGAGATATCAGATAAAATGGAAAATATTATTAAAACTCTGCCAGATGTGAACATTCAGAACGGTGAGTGAAGAACCTTTCTCTGCCGTCACGTTACACAGTAAAACACACCTGTGGTCAATCAGTGGGGGGCTTCATTCCCATATAAGGAGTTCTGGTGTGAACTGGATGTCCATATAAGGTCTTATAAAGACAAAATGATTCCATTTTCCCCTCCAATGTCCCTCAGTTCTCAGAATTATGACGCATTCCAGAGTCAGTGGTGATTCATAACAGCATTAGCTTGTAGCATGTAGCATTATTGATATTGTTGTCATTGTTTATTTAGCATAAATTTGTCCTCCCTTGTCCCCCACAGTTATGGACATCATGTTACTCACCATCAACATAGAAAACATTAAAACCAGACTCAGAACAGAGACGTCTCAGTCCAAGATCAAAGGTGAGTAATTCCAGATGTTTTTACTCGTCCAGATGTTTGTGAACGCCCCTCTACACTGACTGAGTTTAGGTGCTGTGAACTGCACCCACTGTCCACACAATGTGTATCATTGCCTATAGAGATACAAATGAATTCAGATACTCTGGAGCAGCTGCACATGAGCCTATGTTCTCCATGTGCAATGCCAAGTGTGGGCCAGAGGGGTCTTAAGCACCCAGCACTGGGCTGTGGAGCAAGCGGAACTGTGTAATTTAACTCTGGTATGAGTTGGAGTGCTAGAGTGCTGGAGTGTTAATTAATGTGTGTGTGTGTGTGTGTGTGTTTCATCAGAACTGGAGAAAGAACTTCAGGACAAGATCAATCAACTCACCTCAAAGAGGAATGACCTGCAGATCAGTGACACACAAAATTCTGAGAGAAGTAACACACACACAAACACACACACACTACAACATCACACTGTTTAAATACACACTGATTACACTGAACTCATTACGGCATATAAAAACCATTTAAATATTTAACTGTTACCTCTTAATTACTATTGTACCTCAATAACATTTTTAGATTTTTTTTTCGTAAATTCACAAATATACTTAAAAAACATGTTTACGTTTTGTATTAAATATATTAATGTTATTAAGTACAGATTTAATTAGTCAAAATAAAGCTTATTTTTCGTATTTGTACAGAATTCTGTACTGTAATTAAACACTGTTCTAAATATCATTCACAAAACATCAGTCTTTACCACATACTTTAAAACGATTTAAAGTACATCTACTAAACCACTGAATACAGAACAATCCTTACATAATTTTGTTGCATTCGTATTTAATTACATTTTAAGTATTTGTACTGCATTCATGTTGAGCAAATTAAATGTAATTTTAAAATAAAATACTAAAGAAATTTAATTAAACATCCACTCACTCACTCTTACTATAAAAAAGACTAAAAGAAGTTTGTTGTCGCAGTTCTGAAGATCTTGGATAAGATGGAAGAGATCCAGACGCTACAGAGAACGGTGGAGAGTTTCGAGGGTTTGGACAAAATCAGCAGTGAGTGTCTTTACAGCTTCACTGACCTCTATGTTGTAATTTTTTTTTTTAAGAAATGAGAAACACTTCTCTTTTTTTTACTTATTTCAAATGTATTTGATATATAGTGTTTAAAAACCGAGTTTGTACTGAATCAAACTATTGTAAAAACACTAGAGAGTATTGTGGTGGAGAAAATAAAAACAAATATTAAGAATTGAAATCCAACAGAGCATTTGCAATCAGAAAGTAGTTTATTAACATTAAGGTGGTAAACACACAATAGCACAGAGTACTATGTGAATGAGGACAAAGAAGATGTTTTCACAGAAAGTTTATAAAGAAAGTTTATACGTCATAAGCATAAGATAATCACTCTAAATTTCTGCAAGCTTAGTTTCCTTAGAAACATCTCAGTTTGACATACAAGCTGAGGGACAAAATGTTTTATTCTGATAAAGCACTGACCTTGAACTAACCCATGTCATTTTGCTCAGTGCTGTATGAAGCTACAATATTCCACATATGCTCTAAAATAAGAAGCTCGAGCGTCGATGTGAAAAGTGCGGTGTGAAAAGAGTGGTGTGGTGCGGAGAGGAGAGAAGAGAAAGGACAGTCAGGGGAGTCTGTTAAAAGCCTACGGTTGTGGAGTCAGTCCGGGGCTCTGGGGGGCACTGTGTCGTATGTATGTGTGTATAAACCAGCTAAAACCTC
The DNA here is from genome assembly GCF_029633855.1 of Hoplias malabaricus. Lineage (NCBI taxonomy): Eukaryota > Metazoa > Chordata > Actinopteri > Characiformes > Erythrinidae > Hoplias > Hoplias malabaricus. Next base: position 56,474,045 of record NC_089801.1, on the reverse strand, counting down.
ATAGTTTATTTTCCCACCGCCCTTTTGCTCATTTGTGCCTTTGTGATATTATAACTTTTCCACCTCGTCCAAGTGAAGAACTCTTTTAACTAAATTTGGGTGTTATTTTCTAATTTTTCAATTCAGGTTTTTTATTAACATTTTAATAATTTGCAAAAAAATTTGTGGATGGTAACCAGTGAAAACTGTACAGAATCACTACACATCCAGTCCACTAGGTGTCAGTGTAATTCTGACCGCTGAGTCTGAGTGTGGTCTCATTTGTGTTGAAGGTTCACAGAAGGAGCTCATGGAGCTGATCAGCAAACTGGACGAGACAAATCCTGTTAAACTGGGTACGCTCTGCTCTTTAGAGCCTGCTGTTCACTTTATTAACTCTTCGGTCTCAGGTCTGGAATGTTGGGACTGTTATCTCTCATAGGTGTGAACAGTAGATTCAAGATTTCAGTCCTGTACCATTTCTGAACTGTTAAGACTGTTGAAATTTTAATAAAAACAAAGAAAAAGACTGAGAAAACATGAAGAATTGCCTGACAAAACTCATATTAAAAATAATATTTAGGAGGAAATTCTATTAAAATTAATGTTTGCAGTGCATTTATTAAAAAAAATAATTCTGAAATTCTTTTTTGAAACTATTTTCCAGAATACCATTGTAATATATTGGATATTCATTCATTGTCTGTAACTGTTTATCCTGTTTTAAAAAATTAAATAAGTTTTTATTGAAGTTAATATTCAGAATAAAATACCAAACAGTGAATATAATAAAATCATATCTTATATCCCAATTTCAGAATGGAATTACAGCATTAAAAAAATAATAATAATAATAATGAAAGGTTCAAATATTAAATAAAACCTAAACAAAATGCATTGTTGCCGTATAGGATTTAGATCAAAATTTAAAAAACCTTTATTGCACATTGCTAATCCATAAATGACTTACAGTGTTGTTTTTAATATTGAATTTTTATTTTAAAGTTTGTGTTGTTTATTAATCCCCTGTGTTTCCTCAGTGCTGAAGCACATGGTGAAGCTGTTGGAAATGAACTGGTTAAAAAATCTCATCACCTCCATCACACAGCAAACCGAGTCACAGGTCTTAGGTGTGTGTTCATGTCCTGTTCTCTCTCTCTCTCACACACACACACACACACACACCGTACAGTAATCTCTAAAGTGCAGATTGTTAGGACTAAACCCTGTGTAAACACAGGCTCCTGGGGTTCATCTTCTTCAGGAGCTCCACAGTGATGTTGTTTCCATAGAGATGGGCCATGATCACTTAGCACTACTCTGGTGATTTTAGTCTCATCCGGATGCACACCTGTGTGTATCTCCAAACTCAGCTCTTTCATCCAGATGCACACCTCTGTGCATGTCACCAAACTCCCTGATACTCTTTTTGCACACTGAAAACACATGATATATATTATTAACAATATTTTGAGACTGCCATATATGCTATATATACTGCTTTACAGACACAAGGAGGTGGTCATAATGTTATGTTTGATTGGTATATATGACTGCCTCCTTGTTTCTCTAGTTACAGTGCATTCTCTCAGCTCCACTGTCCACAGGAGCACTGTGTAGTCCATTTATTGCTCTGTATACTTCGTTCGCTCCCTTTCACTGGTGTGGGTGAATCAGACACAGCAGTGCTGCTGGAGTTTTTAAACCCCTCAGTGTCACTGCTGGACTGAGAATAGTCCACCGACCAAAAACATCCAGCAGACAGTGTCCTATGTCACTGATGAAGGACTAGAGGATGACTGACACACACTGTGCAGCGACATATGAGCTACTGTCTCTGACTTTACATCTACAAGGTGGACCAACGAGGGAGGAGTGTCTCACAGAGTGGACAGTGAGTGGACACAGGGTTTAAAAAGTCCAGCAACACTGCTGTGTCTGATCCACTCGCACCAGCACAACACAAACTAACACACCACCACCACATCAGTGTCACTGCAACGCTTAGAAGATCCACCACCACATCACACCTGCTCTGTGGTGGTCCTGAGCGCTGAAGAACAGGGGAGAAAGGGGGTAACAATGTAAGCAGAGCAACAGATGGACAACATTGTGTGATTATAGAACTACAGTGGGACTGGAGTGGAGACAGTGGAGCTGAGATAATGGACATCGATCCCTGTGTGTGTGTGTGTGTGTGTGTGTGTGTGTGTGTGTGCGTGTGTGTGTGTACACATTTGTATATATAGTTAGTAATTCTGATCTGTTACAGTGATAGTGAAGCAGGTGCAGGAGAAGGAAGAACTTTTAAAAAGAAAAACAGCAGAGCTGACTGAGAGAGAGGGTGATGTCCAACAACTATGTGAGTGAAAACACTTGTATATAAACAGTTTATTATTAAAACACTTTATTATAATCATTATATGTAAATCACTATAAATAATTAATGGTGGACACATTTCAGTTCAAGTTTAAAAGGCTTTACTGTCATTCCAGCCACATGCATTTACACAGTGGAAAGAGACAAAATTCCTCCAGGATCAGGGTGGAACACACCATACGAGGAGACACTCTGTCACGCCCTGGTCCTGTCCTATCTGTTTTTCCCACCATTTGCTTATTTAGCACATGGTGGGATAAACAGACAGGACAGGACATGGACTTGACATAGTAAAAACAGGGACAGTCCACAGAGGACAGACAGTGTGGATCTAACTCTTAACCAGTGCCCAGTGTTGAGAAATTAAGAGTGCAGTTGTGTGTAGAATGATGTAAGATGCTATAATATAATAATCACGTGTTACAAGAGTACAGTCACTGGTAGGACCCAGAGCAGTAACAGGTTACAATGTTTAATATGATTCTCTAGCAGCAGGTACTGTAGGAGCAGGATGGGGAATAAATAAATGTGCAAAGGTGCTAGAAGTAATGGAGTATCAGGAGATGTAATGTGTACAGCGTCAAATGGACTTCTCCAAAATGCTGTTGTCTTTGCGGATGCAGCACATTGTGTAAATGTTTGTCAGCTGTCCTCACTATTCTCTGGAGGGCCTTGTGGTCAGAGACAGTGCAGTTCCCAAAGCAGGCAGTGACGCAGCTGCCAGGGGGTGCTCTAGAGTCCCTCTGTAGAAAGTGTTGAGTTTGGTAGGTGGGAGCTGGGCCTTCCTAAGTTTCTGGAGAAAGTAGAGACACCACTGGGCTTTATTGGCTGTGGAGCTAGTGTTCCCAGCCCAGCTAAGGTTCTCCTCATAATTAAACGACAAGGAACTCAGCACTTGTAAGGATTTCCAACGATGTTTTTTCTATGTTTTTTTATGTTTTTTATGTTTTATTTTATATTTTATATCATAGAAATGAACAACTAGTGTGCATTAATAGTGCAATTGTAAAAATAGTTCTATATTTGTGCTTATATTTATTTGTAAATATTGCACAAACACTTAAATATTAACTTAAATTACATTAGCATTTATTTCCATACATGTATTTAAAAGTGTGTTTTTGTATTCAAAGACTCACAAAATTGTGTGAGTTGGTGTTGGAATATATACTTAATTACAACCTTTCTCAACAGAGAACACACACTTCAGCGCACAGTTGCTGTATATGCATTTAAAATATCAGGGGTCAATTAAATGTCACTTTTTATCCATCCATCCATTATCCACTGCTTATCTGAGTCCGGGTCGCGGGGGAAGCAGTCGGAGCAATGAAACCCAGACCTCCCTCTCCCCAGCCACCGACTCCAGCTCCTCCGGGGTTATACCCAGGCATTCCCAGGCCAGTCGAGACATGTAGTCTCTCCAGCGTGTTCTTGGTCTGCCCCGGGGCCTCCTCCCCGTTGGACATGCCTGGAACACCTCTCCAGGAAGGCGTCCAGGAGGCATCCGAACCAGATGCCCGAACCACCTCAACTGGCTCCGCTCGACGTGGAGGAGCAGCGGCTCCACTCCGAGTCGCTCCCTGATGTCCGAGCTCCTAACCCTGTCTCTAAGGGAGAGTCCAGACATCCTGCGGAGAAAATTCATTTCAGCCGCTTGTACCCGCGATCTCGTTCTTTCAGTCACTAACCAAAGCTCGTGACCATAGGTGAGGGTTGGGACGTAGATTGAACGGTAAATCGAGAGCTTTGCTTTTCTGCTCAGCTCTCTCTTCACCACAACGGACCGGTACAGAGCCCGCATTACTGCTGACGCTCCGACGCACCGATCCGCCTGTCAATCTCACGCTCCATCATTCCCTCACTCGTGAATAAGACTTCGAGGTATTTAAACTCCTCCACTTGAGGCAGGATCTCACTTCCAACCTGGAGAGAGCACTCCACCCTTTTCCGACTGAGTACCATGGACTCTGACTTGGAGGTGCTGATCCTCATCCCTACCGCTTCACACTCGGCTGCAAACTGGTCCAGCAAGAGGAGGTCTCGGCTCGATGAAGCCAACAAGACCACGGTGGCACGGTGGCTTGGTGGTCAGCACGTTCGCCTCCCAGCGCTGGGATCTTGGGTTCAAGTCCCATCTGGGTGGAGTTTCTCCCCATGTCTGCGTGGGTTTCCTCCGGGGGCTCCGGTTTCCTCCCACAGTCCAAAAACATGGAGGGTAGGTGAATTGGCTTCTCTAATAACTGTCCTGGTGTGTGAATGAATGTCTGTATGTGTGAGCCCAGATATGGATTGGCGCTCTGTCCTGGGTTAAACCCTAGTGCCCGATGCAGTCCAACTCAGTCCAACTGACGGAGTCCAACTCCGACTGCGACTGCCAGCCATACGAACCAGAGTCCTGCTCTGTTTGTACAGGGACTGGATAGCTCGTAACAAGGTTACGTAACAACTCCCTGAGCACCCCTCACAGAATACCCCGAGGGACACGGTCGAATGCCTTCTCCAGATCCACAAAACACATGTAGACTGGTTGAGCAAACTCCCATGCACCCTCCAGGATCCTAGCGAGGGTAAAGAGCTGGTCCTGTGTTCCACGACCGGGGCGGAATCCGCATTGTTCCTCCTGGATCCGAGGTTCAACTATCAGTTGGACTCTCTTCTCCAGTACCCCCTCATAGACCTTACCGGGGAGGCTGAGGAGTGTGATCCCCCTATAGTTGGAACACGCCCTCCGATCCCCCTTTTTAAAAAGGGGAACCACCACCCCAGTCTGCCAGTCCAGAGGCACTGCCCCCGATGTCCACGCGATGTTGCAAAGACGTGTCAACCAGGACAGCCCCACAACATCCAGAGCCTTGAGGAACCCGGGGTGAACCTCATCCACCCCCGGGGCCCTACCGCCAAGGAGTTTCCCTTCCACCTTGGCCACTTCAGCCCCAGTGATAGACGACCCCCCCGGGGTCCCCAAGTTCTGCTACCTCTGTGGAAGACGTGCTGGTGGGATTAAGAAGATTATTGAATTATTCCTTCCACCGTCTGGTGACGTCCCCAGTCGAGGTCAACAGTTCCCCACCCCCACCATATACAGTGTTGGTGGAAAACTGCTTTCCCCTCCTGAGTCGCCTGACGGTTTGCCAGAAACTTCTCGGAGCTGACAGAAAGTCGTTTTCCATGTTCTCACCGAACTCCTCCCACACTCGAGTTTTGCCTCAGCGACTGCCGAGGCCACGAGCCGTTTGGCTCCTCGGTACCTGTCGGCTGCCTCCGGAGTCCCCTGAGCCAACCAGGTTTGATAGGACTCTTTCTTCAGCTTGACAGCCCCCCTCACCCGGGGTGTCCACAACCGAGTGCGGGGATTGCCACCCCGACAGGCACCAACAACCTTGCAGCCACAGCTCCGTTCAGCCGCCTCAACAATGGAGGTCCGGAACATGGCCCACTTGGACTCAATGTCAGCCTCCCCCGGGGTGCAGTCGAAGCTCTGCCGGATGTGGGAGTTGAAGATCTTTCTGACAGGTTCCTCTGCCAAACATTCCCAGCAAACCCTCAGCACACGTTTGGGCCTGCCAGGTCTGTCCGGCGTCCTCCCCCGCCATCTGATCCAACTCACCACAAGGTGGTGATCAGTTGACAGCTCAGCGCCTCTCTTCACCCGAGTGTCCAGAACATATGGCCGCAGGTCAGATGATACGACTATAAAGTCGATCATCGAAATGCGGCCTAGGGTATCCTGATGCCAGGTGTACTTGTGGACACCCTTATGCTCGAACATGGTGTTCATAACGGACAGACTGTGACGGGCACAGAAATCCAATAACTGAACACCACTCGGGTTCAGATCAGCGGGGCCGTTCCTCTAAATCACGCCCCTCCAGGTCTCACTGTCATTACCCACGTGAGCGTTGAAGTCCCCCAGCAGAACAATGGAGTCCCCAGAATGAGTGTTCTCCAGCACTCCCTCTAGGGTCCCCAAGAAGGCATGGTACTCTGAACTGCTGTTCGGTGCATAAGCACAAACAACAGTTAGAGCCCTTTCCCCAACCCGAAGGCGCAGGGAAACGTACCCCAATGTACAGGCGCTAAGCTGGGGGGCTATGAGTAAGCCCACACCTGCCTTACGCCTCTCACCCTGGGCAACTCCAGAGTGAAAGAGCATCCAGCCTCTCTCAAGGAGATTGGTTCCAGAGCCCATACTGTGTGTCGAGGTGAGCCCAACTATATCTAGCCGATACCTCTCAACCTCGCGCACCAGCTCAGGCTCTTTTCCCACCAGAGAGGTTACGTTCCATGTTCCAAAAGCCAGTTTCAGTAACCGAAGATCAGAACGCCAGGGCCCCCGACCCCGACCGCCACACGATCCACAATGCACCAGACCCGGATTACTACCTCTCCCACAGGTGGTGGGCCCATGGGAGAGTGGACCCATGTATCTTTTTCGGGCTAAGCCCGGCTGGACCCCATAGGTGAAAGTCTGGCCACCAGGCGCTCGCCAAGGAGCCCCTCCCCAAGGCCTGGCTCCAGGGTGAGGCCCCAGTAACCCTGCTCCGGGCAAGGGAGGCTGTGTCCACGATCTTATCTTTTTCATCCGTGTCTTTATGGATCACTCTTTGTCTGGCCCATCACCTAGTACCAATTTGCCTTGGGAGACCCTACCAGGGGCTATTGCCCCCGACAACATAGCTCCTAGGCTCACGCAAGCACGCAAACCCCTCCACCACGTTAAGGTGGTGATCCAAGGAGGAGGTCACTTTTTATGATTTACTTTATTCCTGATGAGAAATAAAAGTCCTTTTTTTGCAGCGAGAGAGATCCTGGTTCTGAAGGAAGAAGTGAAGCAGCTGAAGGAGCAGATAAACAGCATGCGGCAGTCCTTCGCCAATCAGCTCAAAGGTGACAAACTGCAGGAGTTTATTAAAGATTACAAAATGTTAATAAACATCCTCTTCATTTCAGCAGTACACTATCAATAGCACAATCAATCAATCAATCAATTAATATGAATCAGTTTCTACTGAAGGTTTTAGTTCCTGTATAATTCAGTTACTTTCAGCTCAGTGATGGTTATTTTTACATTTTTTTAACAAATTTGATGATATCTCAGGAATACTTCGTAATGAAAGTAATGAACAGATTAAGTTACATTTTTTGATTGATGTGTAAAGCATTTCGTTAACAACACTGAATGAAAAAAGAACACTTTGAAGTTACCTAATTTTTATTTGCCAAAGATTATTTAAAAAATTATTAATTCAACTACATCCAGAGATATAATCTGAGAATGAGTACGTGTTACACAGATTGTATCTCTGTTTAATGCAAAAAAGTGTGTTTATTATGAATTCAGTGTTTGTAAATGTTCAAAGATGTTTGTAAAAAAATAAATAATGACCATCTCTGAACTAAAGTAACTGAATTATTAGTAACTGAAGTAATTTAATTTTTCAGAAACTAATATGAATCTTTCAGTAGAAACATCATTTTTATTCATTGATGATTGATTAGTTGATTGATACTAATAATATAATTGCTATATGTAATGTGTAATATCGTTGCTGTTCAATTAAAACAATAACTTCACAGGAGAAGGAAAAACTTTAGCTTTCAATTTTGGAGCGTTTCTAATGGTCCATTAATCATGAAATTTTCACACAGTGTGAAGGACAGCGGCTGTGTTTAAATGAAGCAGTAAACTACACATTCACAAAAGTGGAGATACAGCTATGATAATTGGACAGCTACGATATGTTTATGTTTATTTGAGAATAGTTTGTGAACAAACACAGAATGAATGAAGTAATTGATCACAGGACGTGTGACTGAGTGTGTGAAATGTGATTTTGTGATATTAATTGGTGTAAATTTTAATGTCAGTGGTGAAGGTGAAGCTGCGTGAGACGGAGGTGGAGCTGGAGACGTTAATAAAAGCCTTAAACCAGAAGAATGAGGAATTAGCCACGAAGGGTGAGACCTTCAAAACGTAAACGTGATCGACCATAATTTATCTTAAAGTTTAAGATTTGTTCAAATATAATATTTAATACAACATAGACAGAGGCTTCTCTCCCAGACAGAAATTAAAATAGAACAAATTAAATGAGATAAGATTACATTATATTAGGTTAAATTATATTTACATTAGATTACATTAGATTATCTTACATTACGTTACATAAGATTAAATTAAATTATCTTACATTACATTACATTAGATTATCTTAAATTGCATTACATTAGTTTAGATTACATTATGTAACATTATATTAGGTTAGATTACATTAGATTATCTTAAATTACATTAGATTAAATTATATTAGATTAGATTAGAAGAGTGCATATATAGGATGTGCATATTGTGAGAGCAGATGTAAAAGAAAAATTAAAGTATGCAAAGTGAAAAATAACAGGTTTATTGAGCCTCCGTAGGATGTAAAGAATGTAAAAAAAGTAAAAAGGAAACTTTAATAAAGACATCCAAACATTTATGTTTTTTACAGTGAATAAAATCACAGAACTCATGGAAGAACTGCGAAGAATTAAACAAGAAGCACTGAAAAAACACCAGGAGACTGCTGGGAAAATTATAGGTAATTCATCTGTTAAGTAATTAATTCATTCATATGTTTGTTCATCTGTTGGATCAGTGATTTACTGATTCAGTCGTCCATATGTTCATTCATCAGTTCATCCATACCCCATTCATTCCTTCATTTATTCACTTGTGTGTCTCTTCCTTAATTACTTTGGTAACAGACTCTTCCTGTTTCAGATCTGGAGGAGCGAATACGGCAGAGTGAGGAGGACAAGTTAAAAGTGAAAGTGGAGAACAGAAGTGAGAGAAAGTTTAGAGTTAATGAGACTTTATTATAGATTATAGATCTATTATTATAGAGACTTAGATTATATTAATGAGTTTATAGTTTAATGGGATTGTGTTTATGGAGATTATATTAATGAGTTTATAGTTCAATGAGACATGTTTATGGAGGTTAAATTAATGATTTTATAGTTTAATGAGACTGTGTTTATGGAGGTTATATTAATGAGTTTATAGTGTAATGAGACTGTGTTTATGGAGGTTATATTAATGAGTTTGTACTTGAATGATACGTGTTTATGGACATGTAAATAATGAATGTTGGGTGTGTCTGGGTCAGAACTGCAGTTAGACCTGGAGGAGGCCAAAAAGTGCTCTGAGGTCCAGGAGTCTTACAAGGGTGAGATACAGCTTCATCACAAACACCTTCCTAAGCAACACTCAGTTTATTCAGGTTATTTTTATTAAGTGTCATGTGGGAACTTTACCTGAGACTCAGTAGCCAATCAGAATGGAGTTTGTTTACATAGACACATTACGTTTGATAATAAGGTATAAAGAGAGGCTGATATATTACAACACACCTATGTTTTTGTCTCGGTGTTTGTGTGTGTGTGTGTGTGTGTGTAATAGAGCTCCAGGCAAAGTTTAAGAGGGAAGTTTCTCAGCTGAATAACAGCTTTGCTCGTCAAAGTGAGTAATTGTTTTAGCTTTAAAACCAGCCTTTACTTTTTCTTTGTTCTCCGTTATCATTATTATTAGTGTTAGCTCCTTGCCGTCCTATTGTCAGCTTCACGCATTCTAGCTGGTTTATTTTTTGTTTGTTTGTTTCTTTTCTTCAGTTCTGGTCATCCAGACTATGTCTGAAGAGGTGGAGGCTCTTCAAAGAAAACTCAGCACATCAGAAGGAAACACTGACGGTCAGAAACATGTTCACACTGCAGGAAAACCGGGATACGTGTCCTAAATCTTTATTATACAAACAGTCCACATTGTATATCATGTTTTCTAAGTCAGATAAGTTACATAATGTATCCACATTTCATATATATTTTTTCCTAAATCTGACATTTTAGGTATATAATTCATATTGTGAAACAGATCTGTATCCTTAATCTAATTTAATACACTGAATGTCCACATTATAAGATTTGTTTCTTAAATCCAGTTCATTGGATCTAGAGTCTACACCGCAATTCAGATCTGATTCCTAAATCTGAACTTTAGAACAAATGCTTATCATAATTGTTCTAAATCTGATTCATTAGACTGATTGTTGTCAGGACTGGGCGGATTGATGGAGGAGGACGCACTTGCAATAACACTTTACACATTCATTCATTCATTATCTGTAAGCGCTTATCCAATTCAGGGTCGAGGTGGGTCCAGAGCCTACCTGGAATCATTGGGCACAAGGCGGGAATACACCCTGGAGGGGGTCCTTCACAGGGCAACACAGACACACACACACACACACACACGGACACTTTTGAGTCGCCAATCCACCTACCCACGCGGACACGGGGAGAACACACCAACTCCTCACAGACAGTCACCCGGAGCGAGAATCAAACCCACAACCTCCAGGCCCCTGGAGCTGTGTGACTACGACACTACCTGCTTCGCCACCCTGCCGTCCCACACTTTATACAATACAATTTTATTTATACAAATGATAACAAAACAAAGACAGACTTGGATAACATGACAGTATACTTAGACAAAGAAAGACTTGGACAGAATGGCTTGGACAGAGAGGCCTGGACAGATAGAGAGGGAACTGGACAGAGAAACCTAGACAGAGAGAGCTAAACAGACAGAGAGAGCTAAAGAGACTAACCTGGACAAAGAGCGCTAAACAGAGACCTAAACAGTGAGAGCTTAAACAGAGACCTAGACATGGAGAGACAAATATAGAGAAACCTAAACTGAGTAAAGACACAGACTTGATACAAGAGATACATAGACTGACTTGAAGGGAATGAGGGACAGAAAAGACAAACAGACTAGAGACAAACAAGCAAATGAGGAATGTCCAACAAAGTGGCACTAAGACAAGGGAACTTAAATACACACCACAGACAAGGAACACCTGGGACAGATAACAAGGGGGCAGGATTACCAAACTCTGACGAGGAGGTAGAACTAAGGTGGGACTAGGGCAAAGACATGAACCATAATAAACAGAGCTATGTGCTAGAGCACATGGCCAGGAAAAGACATGACAGGACCAGGGCGTGACAATTATCCACACTGCAAATTAGATTTTTTTAAATCTGGTTTTATAACTCAAGCATCAACAATGCAAATCTGGTCTGATTCCTAAATTTGATTTATAAGACCATGTCCATATTGCAAAAATACAATTTGGTAGACTCTACAAGTCATATTTATTAGATTGTGTGTCCATACTCCAATTTGGATCTCGTTTTAAAAACTGATTAGACCAAGTGGACAAATTGCAAATTGAATTCTTTTAAAAACTCAGGAACCTGTTCACATTGCAAATGTTATTTGTTAGAATTTTAGACCAAATGTCCATATACATTATCAAATGTGTTTCCTAAATCTAATGTATTAGACCAAGTGTACACATTGCAAAATATCTGTTTTTAAACCTGATTTATTATACTGAGCAGACATGTTTCAAATCTAATATTGTCTTAAATATGGTATTTTAAATCGAGCATCCAACATGGCCAACTGAATCTCTTGTATAAATACAATGTTTTAAACTGTATATATTTTTCTTAAATTTGAATTATTAGACTGCATTGTATATATAATATTTTTCCACCATCTGATTCAGTACACAGCTTTGACAGTGCAAATTAAATCTGTATCCTGAGTTGAAAGGATTTGTCCACATTGTAAATAAATCCTTCAGTTATTATAATCATACACGGGATAAGATGTAAAATATCCTATGCCAGTCCATTAGAGCTTCATAGGGCCCACCCCACTCTCTTCTGACGTGCAGCCACAAAAGGTCTGTTAATACGACTTGCCTCCATCACCCACAGCTCTTGCCAAATGACCCTCTGCTTCTATAGATTCTCCCACCGAAGCAACTGGCCATGTTTTGCCTTTGATGCTGATGTTGCGCACCATGCAAATAATAGTCATCATCTGCCTTCTCGTTGGCGATGTGGAATTACCAATTGCTTCCCACGAATCATCTGACACAAGGACTGCTTTTCCTAATTGTACTTGGCCAATCACATCACTGAGCTCCTAGCTACCGGCACGGTCACTTTCAGATTCCACTTCCTCCCTGCTTTTGTGACTGACGCTGCTGCTTTTACCACTACATCTTTTGATCCTGACAAAATCATTTCATGACTCACCTTTGAGTCCATGGCACCCCTAGCCACTTACTTATGGCCTTGTTCATAACCCTTTCTATCCTTTCAAATTTTGATTGATTCATTAGATAGACTGTCAATGTTCAAGATCAGATCTGTTCCTTAAGTCTAAGTTTATTAGGCAGAGTGTCCACATTGTCCACATTATAAGACAGCCTCAACACTGCAAATTAGATGTGTTTTTAAATTGGATTTATTAGGCCATGTAACCACAATGTGAAATCGGATATATTACGTTCAGTGACCATAAATCTGATTTGTATGGTCCTTATAGACATTGACCATTGATGTGAGGGCAGGAAGACCAGAATCTCCACTCCTTAACAATAACCATCCAAACAGACTGTTGACATGGATTACCATTAATCGGATATAAATTATCCAATTTGAAGCTACCTTTAAATATAGCTTGAATCCATTCAGAAAAAGTCAGATATTATGAAATCCCTTTCATTCATCTCATTGAGAGGTCCAGTTTAGAAGAGAAATTCAATAAATGGGCACAGGTTGATAAAAGAAGCCTCATACAATATTCAAAGTTGTATAATAATAATAATAATAATAATAATAATAGTAATAATTGTTTTATTTAGTATTGGAGGAACAGCTGAGGAACAAGACAGCAGATCTGGAGAAGGTGAAGAAGGAACTGAGGCTATCCAGAGCAGATTCTGCTGAACGTCAGTACACAGATATTTGTTTGTATTTTAAACACTCAGTAGATACACTGTTCAAAAATTCCCACTAGTTTTGTATTTGTTTACGTATAAGTAGTGACTGCATAACAACAACCTAGCAACCACATAAAAAACAACAGGAACCACATAAACCACACTTTGCATCTGCATTTTAGCATAGTATCCACCTGATATACTGTATACAACATTATAATAAACACCTTTGGAAGTCGTAGTAGCATGACAACAATGCCATAGCAACCACAGGGAACACTTCCAACCTGTTGGAACCTGCAGTCACTGCATTCATCTTTTCCTGCTTGTGTATTTTGAATATTCAGGTGAATATAGACGTAAATCAAAAAAGATAAACAAACACTGAAATAGTAATAAATAATCACAGACTATTAGCCGTTAATAAACAGTATGTCTGTGCTTCAGTTCTGAAGCTGCTGGAGTCCATGAGAAAACTCTCCAAACAAAAGGACCAGAGCATCTCTGAGTACCTGGCTGAGATTGACAGTGAGTTATTCATGTTAATCACAGGTTTATAAGCTGTAAATAGGGTCTGTTCATGTTAATTACCTCTGAGCACTGCAGCTAAAGCTGAGGACTGTGTGTGAACTCAGGGCTGGAGAAGGAGACTGAAGGTCTGATGGACAAACTGGGGAAGAGAGGAGACGAGAAATCTCAGCTCAGTGAGTCCCACAAACTAACTTTAATTTCAGGTCCAAGAAAGACAAATCTGGAGTCTAGAACCTGGGTCTGATCTAGAACCTTCACCTGAATCTGCACCCTCTCTCAATGTGCTTTTCCTGAGTTAAAAGTTCCATGTTATTGCTTTTGAGGAAGAATTGTGAAGTTCTGTCTGAATTCTGTCCCTCAGTCTGACTCTAGAACTGTCTGAATCTAGTCCCTCAGTCTTACTTTAGAACCACTATCTGTATTCTGTCCCTTAGTCTTACTCTAGATCTATTGTCCTAATCTATTCCCTCAGTCTGATTCTACAACTGTCTGAATCTAGTCCCTCACTCTGACTCTGGAACCACTATCTGTATTCTGTTCCTCAGTCTGAATCTAGAACCTGTGTCTGAGTCTAGAACCTCAGTGTGTGTGTTTGTGTCCTGTGTGTAAAGCCATTCAGGTGATCTCTCTGAATGAGGAGCTGGGGAAGCTGCAGCGACTGCAGGAACAACTGAAACAGGAAGCTGCAGAGAAGGTGGCAGGTCAGTTCCTCTGTGAATCTCTGACTGTTTTAATAAATCACCACGAAACCTTGTATCTCCAAAAGCAGACCCTTCACTGTGAGGGGTCCACACTGTGTAAAGACCATCTCTTGGTCTGCTGTAAAGACGGTGGAGACAGGGACGGTCTTTATTGACAATGAACAGTAAACTGCGAGGGACACAGACCGAATGGAGACAGTCTGAGATCTGGACACTGACCTGTACTCATTATGAAATAAAGAAAGCAGAAAGGAGATACCAGGGTTTGTCCTGAGTTGTTGCTGAAGGGTCGGAATGTAAACATCAGACCTGTATTACAGATCTGGAGAAGAGCATCGAGGAGAAGAGAACAGAGATCATTTACCTGCAGAAGATCGAGTGTGGAACTGGTCAGCTCAGTGAGTCTCACATCTCCCTTTTAGCTCTCTTTTCTTTCACACGTATGACCTCTTTACTGCTTTAAGACTAGGTCTGTAGGGCTTTGGGGTCGAGGGTCAAAATAAACATAAAACCTCCCTCTTTTTATTTTGCTCAACAGAGCAGTTCCCCCACAAGGGCCTTCAATGTTTGAAACAGAGTTTAGTACAGAATCTCTGACACCTCCAGGCCACTAGGTCTCAAAATAATGACTCAGTGGAGAGAATGACTGACTGCAACTTTAAAAATGAATATTGGTGAAGAGGGAATGGCTCAGAATGCTGTTGTTTGACTCCTCAGAGACTCGTGTGGCTCAGCTGGAGAGGGAAATGAACGAGAAGGAGAAGGAGCTGGATAAGGTGAAGAAATTCACAGCGGAAGATCTCAGGCGTAAGTACAGCCCTCTGTGAAAGCAGTCATTCTGAACAGCGCTGTTTAGACAGAAAGCTGCTGTGGGGTTTGAACCAAAGCAGATGCTTCATTAAGAAACAGAATTGTGTTCCACTGTGTGATGGTGATCGTGTGTTGTTGGTGGTGTGTTGTTGTGGTTGTATCTCAGTGCTGGAGAAGAAGATTGTGGAGACCAGTGAGAAGTTGGAGATCAGTGGAGAGCAGCTGAAGAAGACAGACGAGCAGAACGTCGAACTGAGTGAGAAATATTTCTAAAAACTGTCTGCCCCGTGCAGACCCCAGGAGGACACAGAAGGCATGTTGTTGTTTACTCTGTTATATATAATTGTTATATCTTCACAATGTTTCATTGCTGTGTGTGTGTGTGTGTGTAGTTAAGAAACTGGCTGCTCTGGGTGAACAGCTGCAGAAAGCAACGAAAGGAAATGAAGAAATTAAACAAACGGCAGAGAAACAGATCAAAGGTACAACCTCTAAACATCATCCATGCTCCTGTAGTGGACCTCACCCTGCTCTGGTTCTGGACTGTTAACTGTGTGTGTCAACTGGACTGTTTCCAGCTGTCTCTTCAGCTGGTTCTAATTACTTGCGTCCCTTTGTTAAGTGGTCAGAGATGTCAAGACGAGCTCTGATGCACATAAGTTTGAACACAAAACAAACACAGTATGTGATGTCCTAAATATATACTGGTAATAATGTAATAAAGATGACAAAAAGATAATCACTCTTTGAGGGAACAGTGCATTAAAAGCCAACACTGATCCGAGGACAGATTCCTCATGTCTTTCTCTCTGTAGCGGAGCTGCTCTTGTTTGGGCAGTGAAGTAATTTATGCTGCTGTTTTGACTCCTTTATCCATTTTATTCAACTCTCACACACACACACAACCCCGATAAGTGCATTAAGCCCAGCTCACCACTCAGATGAATGGCTCCAAAATAAAAGTCATGTGCATCATGTGCCACTTTTTTATTTAACTTACTTTGATTTGGTTGTAAATGTGTCAATGGGACCTCAAACCAAATCAGTACTAAAATGTAACAATGTATAATTTTCACTTTTAGTCAGGACCAAAAGAATAGAGCCGCATGTCTGAACACACCATTAGTGATTACAATATGAGATTGAATGGATACATTTATTTTGGAAAATTGAACAGTAGATAGGGAGCTCTAGTGCCCCTGGGCCAACTTCATACAAGTAAAGATTAGGCATGCAGCTGTACAGGATTCATATGGCATTCTGCCATACATCTGCCCACAGATGTTGCAACTGGGCCTGTTGATCCTACACACTTAGGTTGCTGATGCTGGCTTCCCAGCCACTCACATAAATACTTGATCGGTGAAAAATCTGCCGACAGAGTCCAAGGAAGTGTTTGATTTGGTGGATAAACCCTCAGTGTGTTTGGGTGTACATTATCCGTTTGAAACATTCCTGTTGGAAGCCCTGCCCTGAGAGGAGCACCTGTGGAGCAGGACATCCTGCTCATTTTGAGCTGAGCTGTTAGTGACCACACAGTACTGCCTCTGTCTGTGCAGCTCTGGGCTCAGCTCTGAGCTCTATCTCCTGGGTCTGTGCAGCTCTGGGCTCTGCCTCCTGGGTCTGTGCAGCTCCGGGCTCAGCTCTGAGCTCTACCTCCTGGGTCTGTGCAGCTCTGGGCTCAGCTCTGAACTCTACCTCCTGGGTCTGTGCAGCCCTGGGCTCAGCTCTGAGCTCAACCCCCTGGGACTGTCCAGCTATGGGCTCTGCCTTCTGGGTCTGTGCAGCTCTAAGCTCTACTTCCTGGGTCTGTGCACATCTGGGCTCTACCTCCTGGGTTTGTGCAGCTCTAGGCTCAGCTCTGTGCTCTACCTCCTGAATCTGTGCAGCTCTGGGCTCAACTCTGGGCTCTGCCTCCTGGGTCTGTGCAGCTCTCAGCTCTACCTCCTGGGTCGGTGCTGCTCTGGGCTCAGCTCTGGGCTCTGCCTCCTGGGTCTGTGCAGCTCTGGGCTCTGCCTCCTGGATCTGTGCTACAGCTGTGTCTTGATCCAGGGGCAAGGCCAGCAGCAAGGCTTTAGTGTGACCCCTCAGTTCAGCCCCAGCAGCCTAGTCCACAGTTAAACTACTTTTTGGGTTTTGTTTAATCCTTCATCTCTCTCTCTTACACACACAGGGGTTAAAATAAAGTGGCCAGTGTGTGTCAGTAGAAGGGGGGTGTTTCTGATAAAGTGGCCAGTTTCATTGCTGTGCCCACAGATGTTGCAGCTGGGCCTGTTGATCCTACACACACTTAGGTTGCTGATGCTGGCTTCCCAACTGCTCCCATAAATACTTGATTGGTGAAAAATCTGCCGACAGAGATCAAGGAAGTGTTTGATTTGGTGGATAAACCCTCAATGTGTTTGGGTGTACATTATCCATTTGAAACATTCCTGTTGGAAGCACTGCCCTGAGAGGAGCACCTGTGGAGCAGGACATCTTGCTCATTTTGAGCTGAGCTGTTAGTGACCATACAGCACTGCCTCTGTCTGTGCAGCTCTGGGCTCTGCTCTGAGCTCTATCTCCTGGGTCTGTGCAGCTCTGGGCTCTGAGCTCTACCTCCTAGGTCTGTGCAGCTCTGGGCTCAGCTCTGAACTCTACCTCCTGGGTCTGTGCAGCCCTGGGCTCAGCTCTGAGCTCAACCCCCTGGGACTGTCCAGCTATGGGCTCTGCCTTCTGGGTCTGTGCAGCTCTAGGCTCTACTTCCTGGGTCTGTGCACATCTGGGCTCTACCTCCTGGGTTTGTGCAGCTCTAGGCTCATCTCTGTGCTCTACTTCCTGGATCTGTGCAGCTCTGGGCTCAACTCTGGGCTCTGCCTCCTGGGTCTGTGCAGCTCTCAGCTCTACCTCCTGGATCGGTGCTGCTCTGGGCTCAGCACTGGGCTCAGCTCTGGGCTCTGCCTCCTTGGTCTGTGCAGCTCTGGGCTCAGCTCTGGGCTCTGCCTCCTGGGTCTGTGCTACAGCTGTGTCTTGATCCAGGGGCAAGGCCAGCCCCAGCAGCCTGGTCCACAGTTAAACTACTTTTTGGATTTTGTTTAATCCTTCATCTCTGTCTCTTACACACACAGGGTTTAAAATAAAGTGGCCAGTGGGTGTCAGTAGAAGGGGGAGTGGTTTCTGATAAAGATGAATTTGATTTTGATTGTTTTATTAATAACAGATTCTTCCTGTTTCAGATCTGAAGGAGCGACTACAGCAGAGCGAAGAGGACAAATTAAAAGTGAAAGTGGAGAACAGAAGTGAGAGAAATTATTATAGATTATAGATTTATTTTTAAAGAGACTTAGATTATATTAACAAGTTAATAGTTTAATGAGACGTGTTTATAAAGATTATATTCATGAGTTTATAGTTTAATGACATTGTTTTTATGGAGATTATATTAATGAATTTATAGTTTAATGAGTTTATAGTTTAATGAGACTGTGTTTATGGAGATTATATGAATGAGTTTATTGTGTAATGAGACTGTGTTTATGGAAGTTATAGTAATGAGTTTATAGTTTAATGAGACTGTGTTTATGGAGGTTATATTAATGAGTTTATAGTTTAATGACACTGTGTTTATGGAGGTTATATTAATGAGTTTATTGTTTAATGAGACGTGTTTATGGAAATGTAATTCATTAATGTTGGGTGTGTCTGGGTCAGAACTGCAGTTGGACCTGGAGGAGGCCAAAAAGTGCTCTGAGGTCCAGGAGTCTTACGAGGGTGAGATACAGCTTCATCACAAAAACCTTCCTAAGCAACACTCAGTTTATTCAGGTTATTTTTATTAAGTGTCATGTGGGAACTTTACATGAGATTCGAGGAGGCACAGGGAGGCCTTGTCCTTAAGTAAGTAAGTGCCTCATGCCCTGCCAAACCCTAGAGCACAATTGATAATAAGGTGTAAAGAGAGGCTGATATATTACAACACATCAATGTTTTTGTCTCTGTGTGTGTGTCTGTGTGTGTGTGTGTGTGTGTGTGTTATAGAACTCCAGGCAAAGTTTAAGAGGGAAGTTTCTCAGCTGAACAACAGCTTTGCTGGTCAAGGTGAGTAATTGTTTTAGCTTTAAACCCAGTAGGGCTGCAACAACTAATCGATTAAACCGATTAAAATCGATTGTTAAAATAGTTGGCAACTAATTTAATAATCGATTAGTTGGGTCTAAGTTATTATACACATAGGTACAGTTGCTACACGTGATGAACTCTGGAAGAAGGGTTTGAAAAATGGCGGAGGCGGTCACAAGCAGAGGATAATGTTAGCACAAGCAGAGAGAAAAATGTACGACCCAAGTCATCAAAAGTATGGGAGCACTTTACATTAACGCCTTCAAGGGACAGCGTTAGGTGCAAAATGTGCACAGCTGATCTCGCAAGGCACAGCAGCACAATATCACCGCATGAGCATCTGAAAAGGAAGCCTGTTGGAGCTATGTGTGAAAGAGATGAAGTATAGTAAGTTAATTCTACTTTTTCTCTCACTCAATGTTACTAGAGCCTGCTAGAGTAGTTAAACAACATTTGTTTTCTTAGTACATTGCTATTAAACTCGCGTTTAGCGAAAAAGCCTTAGCATGTCTCCCCCCAAGTTTTCTCTTCCCCCTTAAATGCGTAATAATTCTTCATGTAAACACTAATTTTTAATAATGGCAGTTTGTTTGTTCCTTATACAATTACAACATTAGTTCTCTAAAATCTTAAATATCTTAACCATATCTGATCATATGTGTTAGTTGAATTTCTCTTTTATTCTCCGCACATGGCAGCATCACCCAATATCCATTTATGTAATTTCAATTTGCCTGCATTGTTGTCTGCATTTTAGATCAGTAGTTATTAACTTAAAAAAAGGTGTATGTTCATATCTACACTTTCTCTCTCACCTCAGATAAAAACAGCCCAGCATTGCTGACTATGTTTTGAAGAAGATCTGCACACCACAGCAAGCAGCTGTTCTCACTGATGGTATCCTGAATATGCTAGTAACAGACAGGAAACCAAATTTGTCTTGTCTTCCTTTTTATCCGATTAATAATCGATTAATCGAAAAAATAATCGACAGATTAATCGATTATCAAAATAATCATTAGTTGCAGCCCTAAAACCCAGCCTTTACTTTTTCTGTGTTCACCTTTATCATTATCATTGTTTCTTTTCTTCAGTTCTGGTCATCCAGACTATGTCTGAAGAGGTGGAGGCTCTTCAAAGAAAACTCAGCACATCAGAAGGAAACACTGACGGTCAGAAACATTCTCTGTGTTCACACTGCAGGAAAACCAGGATACATGTCCTAAATCTTTATTATACAAACAGTCCACATTGTGTATCATGTTTGTGTATACATATTTCAAATATAATTTTTATGTGGATTATTTATATTTCAAAACTGATCTGTATCCTTAATCTGATTTAATACACTGAATGTGCACATTGCAAGTTGTCTTTCTTAAATCAAGTTCATTAGATCAGATTAGAGTAGATTAGAGTCCAAACTGCAATTCAGATCTGATTCCTAAATCTGAACTTTAGAACAAACTTCAACAATGCTTATCATAATTGCTCTAAATCTGATTCATTATACTGACTGTCCACATTGCAAATTTGATTTTTTAAATATGTTTTTTTTTTGACACAAGCGTCCACAATGCAAATCTGATCTATTTCCTAAATCTGATTTATAAGACCATGTCCATATTGCAAATGTAATCCTTTTCTTAAAACAGATTTATTAGACAGTATTTGCTCTACAATTTGGTAGACTCTACAAATCATATTTATTAGATTGTGTGTCCATACTCCAAACAGGATCTGTTTTTTAAAACTGATTAAAATAAGTGAACAAAATTGCAAACTGATTTTTTTAAAAAACTCAGGAACCTGTTCACATTGCAAATGTTATTTGTTAGAATTTTAGACCAACTGTCCATATACATTATCAAATGTGTTTCCTAAATCTGATGTATTAGACCAAGTGTCCACAATGCAAATAACATCTGTTTTTAAATCTGATTTATTAGACTGAGTGGACACGTTTAAAATCTAATATTGTCTTAAAGATGTTTTAAACCGAGCATCCAACATGGCCAAATGAATCTCTTTCATAAATACAAAATTTTAGACTGTGTGTCGAGCTGTTTATTAAATCTGATTAATTGGACCGAATGTCTATAAAACAAATCAAATCTTTTTCTTAAATTTGAATTATTAGATTACATTGTGTATCTATTTTTTAAGCATTGTATATATTTTTTTCCACCATCTGATTCAGTACAAAGCTTTGACAGGGCAAATGAACTCTGTTTCTTGATTTTGTCCACATTGTCGATAAATCCTTCAATTATATAGTCATACACTGGATAAGATGTAAAATACAGAGTTCTTTAGAGCTTCATAGGGCCCACCCCACTCTCTGCTGACATGCAGCCACAAAAGTTCTATTAATATGACTTGACTCCATCGCCCACAGCTCTTGCCAAATGACCCTCCACTTCTATATACTCCCACCAAAGCCACTGGCCATGTTTTGCCTGTGATGCTGCTGTTGCGCATTGTGCAAATAATAGTCATCATCTGCCTTCTCGTTGGCGATGTGGCATTACCAAATGCTTCCCATGAATCACCTGACCCAAGGCCTGCTCTTCCATATTGTACTTCGTCAATCATATCCCTGAGCTCCTAGCTACCTGCACGGTCACTTTCGGATTACATTTCCTCCCTACTTTTGTGACTGATGCTGCTGCTTTTACTACTGCATCTTTTGATCCTGACAAAATCATTTCATGACTCACCTTTGCACATTTAAATTCCTCAACTAAACCTGTGAGTATTAACTCCAGTATGCCTCTCTCATACCATGCCACGCTATTTAAACAATGTGGTACCCCTAGCCACTTCCTTATGGCCTTGTTCATGATTCATTAGATAGACTGTCAATGTTCCAGATCAGATCTGTTCTTTAAGTCTGATTTATTAGACAGAGTGTCCATCCATCCATCCATCCATCCATTATCTCTAACTGCTTATTCAGTTCAGGGTCACGGTGGGTCCAGAGCCTACCTGGAATCATTGGGCGCAAGGTGGGAATACACCCTGGAGGGGGTGCCCTGGAGTACAGGGCAACAAAGACACACACACATTCACTCACACCTACAGACACTTTTTGAGTCACCAATCCACCTACCAATGTGTGTTTTTGGACTGTGGGAGGAAACTGGAACACCCAGAGAAAACCCATGTGGACACGGTGAGAAAACACCAAACTAGACAGAATGTCCACATTGGAAAATGGATATTTCTATTGAGTCTGGTTTATTAGATGGTCTCAACACTGCAAATTAGATGTGTTTCCTAAATTGGATTTATTAGGCCAAGTAACCACAATGTAAAATTGGATATATTACGTTGAGTGACCATAAATCTGATTTGTATGGTCTTTATAGACATTGACCATTGATGTGAGGGAAGGAAGACCAGAAACTCCACCCCTGAACAATAACCATTCAAACAGACTGTTGACATGGATTATCATTAATCGGCTATAAATCAGATTTGAAGCTACCTATAAATGTAACTTATATCCATTCAGAATTGAGTGGTACACTTTAGAAGAGAAATTCAATATATGTGCATGAGGTTGATAAAAGAAGCCTCATACAGTCTTCAAAGTTGTATAATATTAATATAATAATAATAATAGTAATAGTAATAGTGATAATTGTTTGTGTTTAGCATTGGAGGAACAGCTGAGGAACAAGACAGCGAATCTGGAGAAGGTGAAGAAGGAACTGAGGCTATCCAGAGCAGATTCTGCTGAACGTCAGTACACAGATATTTGCTTGTATTTTAAACACTCAGTAGAAACACTAAATAAAAATTCCCACTAGTTTTGTATTTGTTTATGTATAAGTAGTGACTGTGCATAACAACAACCTAGCAACCACATAAAAAACAACAGCAACCACATAAACCACACCTTGCATTCGCGTTTTAGCATAGTATCCACCTGAGATGCTGTATACAACATTATAGTAAACACCTTTGGGAATCATACTCACGTGACAACAATGCCATAGCAACCACCTAGCAACCACAGGGAACACTACCAACCTCAGAGGAACACCCTTACAACCACCTGAAACACTGTGTCAGCTGTGTAGTCAATGCATTCATCTTTTCCTGCTTGTGTATTTTGAATATTCAGGTGAATATAGACATAAATCAAAAAAGATAAACAAACACTGAACCGTAATAAATAATCACAGACTATTAGCCGTTAATAAACAGTATGTCTGTGCTTCAGTTCTGAAGGTGCTGGAGTCCATGAGGAAACTCTCCAGACAACAGGGCCAGAGCATCTCCGAGTACCTGGCTGAGATTGACAGTGAGTTATTCATGTTAATCACAGGTTTATAAACTGTAAATAGGGTCTATTCATGCTAATAACCTCTGAGCACTGCAGCTAAAGCTGAGGACTGTGTGTGAACTCAGGGCTGGAGATGGAGACTGAAGGTCTGATGGACAAACTGGGGAAGAGAGGAGACGAGAAATCTAAGCTCAGTGAGTCCTACAAACTTTACCTTTAATTTCAGGTCTATGAAAGAAATATCTGGGGTCTAGAACCTGTGTCTGATCTAGAACCTTTGCCTGAATCTGCAACTTGTTTCACTGTGCTTTTCTGAGTAAAATTTCCATGTTATTGCTTTTGAGGAAGAATTGTGAAGTTCTGTCTGAATCTAGTTCCTCCGTCTGACTCTAGACCTGCTGTCTGAATCTAGTGGCTCAGTCTGACTCTAGAACTGTCTGAATCTAGTCCCTCAGTCTGACTTTAGAACCAATATCTGAATCTAGTCCCTAAGCCTAACTCTAGAATATGTCTGAATCAAGACCCTCAGTCTGACTCTATAACCTTTGCCTACTCCATCAGTCTGACTCTAGAATCTGTGTCTGAATCTAGAACCTCAGTGTGTTTGTGTCCTGTGTGTAAAGCCATTCAGGTGATCTCTCTGAAAGAGGAACTGGGGAAGCTGCAGCGACTGCAGGAACAACTGAAACAGGAAGCTGCAGAGAAGGTGGCAGGTCAGTTCCTCTGTGACTGTTTTAATAAATCACCACAAATCCTTGTATCTCCAAAAGTGGACCCTTCACTGTGAGGGGTATACACTGTGTAAAGACTGTCTCCTGGTTTGCTGTAAAGACGGTGGATACAGGGACGGTCTTTATTGACAGTAAACAGTAAACTGTGAGGGACACAGACTGAATGAAGACAGTCTGAGATCTGGACACTGACCTTTTCTCATTATGAAATAAAGAAAGCAGAAAGGAGATACTAGGGTGTGTCCTGAGTTGTTGCTGAAGGGTCAGAATGTAAATATCAGACCTGTGTTACAGATCTGGAGAAGAGCATTGTGGAGAAGAGAACCGAGATCATTTACCTGAAGAAGATCGAGTGTGGAACTGGTCAGCTCAGTGAGTCTCACATCTCCCTTTTAGCTCTCACACTCCCTTTTCTTTCACACATATGACGTCTTTACTGCTTTAAGAATGGGTCTGTAGGGATTTGGGGTTAAGAAGCATGGAGTCCCCTGGGTTTGGGGCCACTAGGTGTTGGTTTAATGGCTTAATTATAATATGAAGAAGAATCAGAAAGAATGTCTGATTACTCATATAAAAAAGAATATTTCTGAACATGAAATTACTTAATATTAATAATAATAATGATGATTTTGTGACTCAGAGAACCGTGTGGCTCAGCTAGAGCAGGACGTGACAGCGAAGGAGAAGGAGCTGGATCGGGTGAAGAAATCCACAGCAGAAGATCTCAGGCGTAAGTACAGAATTTCAGAGTGTCCATCTCCTGTGGTCTTCATCTTCTCAGAGCTCAGACCTGAAGACTGTCGTTACCACGACGTTTTAATCTTATATCTAGTCTAACTATAATACTTGAAAGAATACGTTCTAATAAAAGTTTCTAGTTCTTTTTAAAAAATACTTTAAAGACGACCTCTTGGAAGATCAGCAAGTTCTTTATTTTCTTAAAGCATTGGGGAGCAGTCCCAGAAGGCCTCCCACAGACTCACTCACCAAGACACAAGCCACAACCACAGCTTACATAGTCACCTTTTTGGGGTGAGATCATCTCGCCCCTCCTATTATTTTTTTAATTAGGTTGCATTCCATAGGTACCCTTATCTCCTCAAGGATTCAGTATATCATAGGAGCCCAATTAAAAAATATCCTTGTCTTCTAAGGAAGTTGTATATCATACTGTACCAGACAATCTCATGCTACACCATTCTCCTTTTTTTCTGCAGAGTTCAGGCCTCAGTTATAAACTCAAGTATCCCTTTGACCATTTTAATATTTTTTGCCATAAAACTCATTTGTTTAAAATAATCCTCATCTGTCTATATTATTTGTTTATTACAGTCACATGTCTCTATATTCTTGCCTCTGGGGAAATGTCCCATGCCTGATGCATGAATAAGTGGATTCATATATTTTTCATATGCTCACTTTTTTCCTAATTCCCCATCAGTACCCGCTTTCACGACTACTAGTCGTGAACCCCTGCATCTTTTTATTTATAAATGTAAATAAAGGTGCATATATGCATTTATATAGTTGTTAGTATATACTGTGTATAATAGCTGTATATATGTGTCTGAATAATGCAGAGTATTGGACTAAAATAAACTAAGTAAAACATACCATAAAAAAATAAAAAGTAAAAAGTAAACATACCAAAACATATCATCATTCCTCCCCAGACAGGTCATACTGTTGTATGATAGAATACTAGGCAGGTACCTTTAATAAGACACATCCCAGCACGGACGGCTACAACAACTTTTGGAAATGTCGACTGTCCTTGGAAAAACTGTCCTGGGTGACTTTAAGAGTCAGTCAAAACTGGAGGTTGACGCAACTTATATAAATAGACCATGCTCATCAATCAAGCACAAACCCATCCTTGGGTAATAGGTCCGTAATGCTGAATCTTCAGGTCCTCCTTTCTCCCATTATATGGGCATTTCATGACTGCTCAGGCCTTATAGCCCTGTCTTCACACACATTCACAGTCTTTGGGGCTAATCAGCCAATAACCAATAGGCCAAATTACATCCCACTATTGACTACCTTACAATACAGAGTTTATCTGGGAGTAATGTATATGTAAATATTTAGCAAGCTTAACTATCCGTGTTCCTAATAAACAAGAACAACTGCAACTGCGTTTTCTCATGAGTAAACACAAATGAATATATGGATAATTGATTACAGCAAATAATAACAAAAGGAATATCATATGAGTAAATACATGGATAACATGAAACATGTAAAGAAGGTGTTTGCTCCTGAAGACGCTGTCTTCAGCCTATTGTGATTTTACATCACGTGGATAGGCACGTTGCTGACTATAGGGAGAGGTTGCTAGCACTTCACCTCAGTCAGATGGCTTGACGATCCGAGTTGGTGTAAGGTCAGACATGACATGTCACACGAATAGTTAGAGAAGATCCACTGGATTGTACAGGTTGAAGTACAGGATATTGACCTGTGAGTCCAGACATAATCTTGCCCACCATACTGCGAATAAATGGTATAACATAACTTCCCAATATAAACAAAGTAAGAAGAAACAAAAGCAAAAACATACCCATTCTAATCAACACAGCTTTCCATTGGCCTGAAAATAGCCAAGACAACCATCCCTCTCCAGGGACTCCTCCCTTTGTGTTGACCACATGTTCATCTCTCAAATCCTTTAATTGTGTCATAAATTTAGTGAAATTACCGCAGTGTTCATAGGAATGTAAGTACAACACTCTTCTCCAAACGGAACACAAACACCATCATCTGGAGCTCGCATAGAATCAATAGCAAACCTATTTGTACCACCATTTTAGAAGTTGCATCTATCTGCTGGTCCAAAGTAGCCAGAGCACCTATATTGACATTCATAAATCTTTGCTGGTTGTACCAAATATAATTGATCCATTGGGCGTTCTTATAAGTCTGATGAAATGGAAAAAAGGCTACCCAATTGTCAATACTAGATTGAGACATTACCATGTGTTCAGCTGGTACGTCAGTTGGCACTCCAGAATACGTTAAAGTAGGTTTCGAAACTGTAGTGTCTTTACCTGCGAGCCAAGATGATACATCTCACTTGTTCTGAGCTGTCGGTAGGTGCACAAGTAATAGTGCAACCTGACCTAATAAAGTAACTGGAGCACAACATCCTTTCCAGGTAGGAGCTAAAGATTGAGCTATTTGTTTACCATCATGACAGACTCAAAATATATCACCCACTAGTACTGTACCCTCACCCAAGTCTATGTTCAATATCTTTGTGTTACTGTCCAGATCCCAACCTGTACTATTTAGCTTTCTTCTGCATCTGTGAACTATTCCTCTCTCAACTGGGACAGAATGTTGACAGAAAAAATATGGATATGGCCATCCATCATCCTGTACCATAGGTGGAGGATGAGTGAATGGTCTGTACAATGTTGAACAACTGTGAGCCCGTTCAGGATTGTAGTTAACATTAATGCTCCACAATAAGCAGATTAATGGGCATACTGTAGACTTACACATTCAGCTAACCCCCCCCCCCCCAATGAACAATTGTTGGGACCCCCTTTTTTAGAGTAACATGCTATGCAACCATTGTCAACATTAGTATGGGCTGTGAATTGCAAATATTTATACAACATGTTCTGAGTGGCGTACATTGTAACTACCTCACCTTTATCCTCTTGGCCATTTTTAGTCTCTGAATCAATAGTTCCCATTAGCACGTACAATTCTAGGGCTTCCCATTTGTGTATGACTACTCTGTGTGAATAATTAAGTTGTATACTTTCATAGCACATCAGTGAGTCACAATGTGCACTAACAGTGAAAATCCCACGGCTTGAACATTGTGAACCTTTTTGAGTTCCAGTTGAGTGGAACTTGCCCTTTATGTCTGTATTTGTATCATTAGCTCCTAAATTCTGATATTTCACAAAATAATCTTGCTCTGGCTTGAACCTCAGTTAGGTGATGTACCATTATTAGTGCCAAGGCACAACATATCTTATGAGACTGTTGTCTTGGTTTTGTTGAAGCTGGATTGACACAATTTGGGATTTGAGTACAATTTGATATACATGGCTTATGTAAGCATGTCATTGACTTCTTATTTCCTCTCAGCAATGTCCATTCATTAAGCACATTGTATTCTCCTGGTGAAAGACTTGATGTCCCCATGCATACCTGCTGACTACTTATTGGACAAACTAATCCTTCTGATGTGTTCCAAGTCTGCCATACTGCAGAATATTCTATAGATAAGGCTACTGCTCGCTTCTCACGTTTGAGTGAAATTAGAACTGGACCTGTGTCATTTATTCTAACCTGTGTGGATGTGTTTAGTGGTGTGAACACGTGTTATCATTCAAGTTACCTTGTAGGTCATAACTTGTGTAAGAAATACCTGCAGACAGAATGATTATCACAATGATACTTGAAAACATAAACAATAGACAAGTGGTTCCCCTCAGTCCACAAAGTCCAGGATGTGTAAATGGATGCCATCCAGGCATAATGTCAAGTTATTCAGTCAGAGTTAATTAGTTGTCCTGTTATTTTGTTACTGCAGCAGAGGCGGCACTTTGCTCACTCCTCAAACTGAGCTAAAAAAATAAAACTAAAAAAATGAATCTGGATGACTGTTTGCCAGCCGTTGCCTAGATTCATAACATCAATCAGTCAGAGTCGTCAGCTGATGGTGGTGTAGCTCTTGTGACGCTCCTAGTTGCTGGTCTTTGTACTCCACTCGGACCTGGCTTGATGACGTCTGGTGCTGGTGTTGTCTGGTCCCTTGCTTCTGCTCCTGTGTCTGTGCTTTGTTGTTGCACAGTGGGTGTAGCTGATGTGAGTGATTTTAACAGATCTGGAGCTCTGGAACAATGATTAAGGTGAATCCAGACTTTTTGTTCTTTTACCTTTACAGCTGTTGGAGTAGCTAGAATCACTTCAAATGGTCCTTCTCGTCTGGGTTCAGTCCAGCCTTGTGAGATTTTCTGAATCACTTTGATCACAAAGTGTTGACCATTTATACTAAGTGGCATTACTGGTTCTTCATTAGCCACTGTTGAGGCAACCAAATTTAGATACTCCCCCCTTAGGTCTTCTGGGCACCTTCAATACCATTCTTGACTCTGGCAATCAAAACTTTTGTGGCCTGGCTTACCACAAGTCCAACAGTATACAGGAGGTCTCTGATACTGTTGTGCTTCTTTCTGTCTTGTCTGCTGCACTCTTTATTTCAGGAGCAAACGGTGGGGGTCTATCTTTAACTCCCTGTCTTCCTTCATCACTGTGTCTCTTATCTTTTCCAGGGACTTCCCTTTCTTTCTCCTGCACTTTTTCCTCTCATTTTAATTGCATGAGTTTCAAAAACTTGTATTATAGCTAAGCAACCTAATTTTCCTTCCTACCTGGGCCTTAGTTCTAGTAATTTTCCTTTCCTCCATCTCTCTCACCTCCTGACATAATTCAACATAAAATGAACCTCTAAGCGGCCATTGCTTTTCTTTTTTAGCTCTTTATTCCACTGCTTCATGCATTTTGACAATTCTGCCTTCTTATTCCCCATTTTTGACTTCACTACTTTAACTTAAACTGTGTGTTTGTAATGTAATTGTAATCCTGTGTATGTGTATGTGTGTGTGAATAGATTCACACTTCCCTTTACTCAATTTGGCTTTTCTCTCTCTCTCTCTCTCTGTCTTTCTCCTACCTTGTATTGATGGCACCACCTGTTTTCAGCTTTATTATGGTTGTCCTGTAACACAATGCTTTGCTTGACAATGATATATACATGTTAATTTATCCACATTTATTCCCTACCTTATTTTATGTGTATGTTATTCAAATTATTTCTGGTATTATTTACATAATTTAAGCTCAGCACACGTGTGTCTCTTAATTCTCATCCTGTCTCTTTGTACACACACAATGCTCTCCTGGAGCTGCATTCCTTGTGAGTGTGTCTGGGGTTAAGCACAGCCTCCTCATTCCAGTCAAACTCCATACATGCACTACACCTATTGAAAAAAAAAACCCCAGTTCAAACGCACCCAATCTCAGGAGCTCCAAACCCCTGTACAGCACTATACATCAATATTTTTCATACATTTATATTTTTAATTTGCCCAAATAAGTATTATTTTCTATTTAGACCAAATCAACGTGGCTTTTATCAGTACGTCACAAATCAAAGTCCTGCCGTCTCTCTCTTTTTCAAGAGTGAAACTTAGGCCTTATACACTTGTCAGAGGAGACCCCCCAATCAAAGTGTAAAATCTCAAAGCTTCGGCGAAATTGAGAGGAACTTAGACCCGTGATCTCTTTTTTCTCCCGATAAAAGCCAACATATGGAGATTTCAAATTTTCTCCTTTTCTCCAATACTAATTTTACCTTTAATTCCCATGATTAAACCTTACAGTTTCCCCAATATACCCTATAAATTACTCAGCTTTAACACCTCGCTCTCCATTTTTCTATTCTCAGCATCTAAGACACGTCTTTCTGGAACTATTTTCTATTGTTTTCTTAATTTATAGTCTCCCAGAAAGCTAAAAAAAATGTCTTTCTGGATCTCATTTTCTATTGTTTTCTTAATTTATAGTCTTCCAGAAAGCTAATAAAAATGTCTTTTTTTACTGTTTTCTTTAATTTATGGTCTCCCAGAAAGCTCATTTATTTTTACTTTTTCTGTTCCTTTTGTTATTTTTACTGTCTTCTGTTCAAGGCTCATTTCCATTACAAATAAACAAAGCCCTCTTATTTTTTTAGGTTCATGAAATAATTTTACAATAACTGTCCTTGAATGAAGCTCATAAATTTTACCATTACAAATTTCTTTCCCTATTAATTTCTAAATCTCTCATTCTTTATCACATTTTCCCACTTTGTTTACAATCTCTGACACTCTCTGGGCCGCAGTGTCCTTTACCCCACTTTCTCTAAACACACACACAGAAAATGTATGGCTCTTTACAGCGCAAAGAGAGACCAGAGACCAGCTCTGCCCACACACCAATGAAGGAGCAAAGAAAGGAGGGGGTTGATCATTCCCCCACCTGCACTCAGCTTTCACAAACATAGCTCTTTCAGCTGACCACACACACACACACACATAGAATGGGAAAGGAAGGGGTGAGAGACACACTCACACTGTCACACACACACAGAATGACACTCCTTTTTTCTAAACTCACTAAGCACACACACACACACACACATTACTTTCAACATTTAACACAATTCTCATAGTTGACTCATTCACACTTTAACAGCATGCTTTTTATTTTCTACCTCTACTTATCTCCGTATACCTTTACTCCTTATTCCTTGACTTAATCATAGACAAACAAACACACAACACTTAACTCTTGGTACTTTCCATGCACATTTTTCTCTCTCTTTCTGTGCACTTTATTTTTCCTTTTCTTTTCTCTATACTTTTCTGAGCTCTTTCTCTTTCTGTTATTACTTCTATTATTTTATTCAACCAAAGGTTTTTTTTTTTAAGTATTTTATTCTTTTTATGCTTGCAGCCTTTTTCCTTACCTTCCACTCTGCAGTTGTGCAAGTCTCAGCAGCTTTTCAAAGGACCAAGAACTGTATTTTCATATTTTAGACTTTTTTTTCTGGCTGTTGTTTCTAACTGTTACTGCTTTTTCTGGGGTTTTTTTTTTCAAAAGTTTTTTTAATCATGCCTTTCTTCCAGCAAGCCTTCTTCACATATCAAATTAAAACACCACTGCATTACAACTTTTTGTGGCAGAGAGACACAAGCTCATCAATATGCAGAATTTATATGAAAAAAGGCACTGCTTACCCGTTTTAATGTGCATACTACGATGAGGTTGGATCTCTCACCCCCAAAAAGAAATGCAAAAAAAGTTCTGGTGCTGATAACGATCTTTTGCCACCAGTCGGGGTCTCTCAAAGTCCCCTTAGGACGGGCCACCAAAATGTCATTACCACGACTTGTTAATCTTATATCTAGTCTAACTATAATACTTGAAACAATAAGTTCTAATAAAAGTTTCTAGTTCTTTTTAAAAAATACTTGAAAGATGACCTCTTGGAAGATCAGCAGGTTCTTTATTTTCTTAAAGCATTGGGGAGCAGTCCCAGAAGGCCTCCCCAGACTCACTCACCAAGACACAAACCACAACCACAGCTTACATAGTCACCTTTTTGGGGTGAGATCATCTCGCACCTCCTATTTTTTTTAATTAGGTTGCATTCCATAGGACACAAAATGGTACCCTTATCTCTTTAAGGATGCCGTATATCATAGGAGCCCAATTAAAAAGTATCCTTGTCTTCTCAGGAAGTTGTATATCATACTGTACCAGACCCTCTCCTAGTTCCTCAAACTGCTCTCAACAGGGAGAACGTACCTCTTCATTTTTGAGGGAGTTTCTTTAATGAGGGACATACTGTTGGCACATGTCTGAGTTAAACATACCCTTCCTGAGGGAAGTAGCTGTGGGAGTCTTAATTTGTGAAGACTGATTTGTGCTGGTCTCATGTCTGATGCCGTTTGTTACTGGTAGTGTAGCTCCTCCAGGCCTTTCTGACAATTCTGACATTACACTCAACAAAGTAGATGATGAGGATGATATTGTTGATGATGGTGTGTTGATGGTGGTGTGTTGTTGTGGTTGTGTCTCAGTGCTGGAGAAAAAGATGGTGGAGACCAGCGAGAAGCTGGAGAGCAGTGGAGCGAAGCTGAAGGAAACAGATGAGCAGAACGTAGACTTGAGTGAGAAATATTTCTGTTACATATAACTTGTTACCATTTCCACTCTGTTTTATGAAATTTCTGCTGATGTCTGGAATGTTACAAAGTATTTCATTGTTCTTGTCTTTTTTCTCCTTTGTGTGTGTGTGTGTGTGTGTATGTGTGTGTGTGTAGTTAAGAAACTGGCTGATCTGGGAGGAAAGCTGAATGAAGCAACGAGTGGAAACATAGAAATTAAACAAACATCGGAAAAACGGATCAAAGGTACAATCTCTAAACCTCATCCATGCTCCTGTAGTGGAGCTCACCCTGCTCTGGTTCTGATGCTGGTGCGGACAGTTATGTTCCAGCAGCCCTCCTCAGACTGTGTAGCTCTGGGCTCTGCCTCTACCTCCTGGGTCTGTGCAGTACTTGGCTCGGCTCTGAGCTCTACCTCCTGGGTCTGTGTGGCTCTGGGCTCAGCTCCGAGCTCTATCACCTGCTTCTGTGCAACTCTGTGCTCAGCCCTGGGCTCTGCCTCCTGGGTTTGTGCAGCTCTGGGCTCTACCTCCTGGGTCTGTGCAGCACTGGGCTCAGCTCTGGGCTCTGCCTCCTGGCTCTGTGCAGCTCTGGGCTCTGCCTCCTGGGTCTATGCTATCCTGTCTATGTGTCCTGATCCAAGGGCAAGGCCAGCAGTGAGGCTTTAGTGTGCTCCCTCTGTCAGGCCCCAGCAGCCTGGTTCACAGTTAAACTACTTTTTGGATTTTGCGTCATCCTTCATCTCTGTCTGTCTCATCCTGATCTCTCTCACAGACCTCAAAGAAGAAGTGAAGAACAAGGAGAAGGAAAACTCAGAGCTAAAAAACACCAACACCGGTACAACACACACACACACACACACACAGAGACACAGGGTTTCCAATAAAGTGGCCAGTGAGAGTCAGTGGAAGGGGGGTGTTTCTGATAAAGTGGCCAGTGAGTGTCAGTAGAAGGGGATATTTCTGATAAAGTGGCCAGTGAGTCTCAGTAGAAGGGGGCGGGGGGTGGGGGGATTCTGATAAAGATAATTTGATGTTGATTGTTTTATTAATAACAGACTCTTCCTGTTTCAGATCTGAAGGAGCGACTACAGCAGAGCGAGGAGGACAAATTAAAAGTGAAAGTGGAGAACAGAAGTGAGAGAAAGTTTAGAGTTAATGAGACTTTATTATAGATTATATATCTATTAATATAGAGACTTAGATTATATTAATGAGTTTATAGTTTAATGAGACTGTGTTTATGGAGGGTATATTAATGAGTTTATAATTTAATGAGGCTGTGTTTATGGAGGTTATATTAATGAGTTTATAGTTTAATGAGACTGTGTTTATGCAGGGTGTATTAATGAGTTTACAGTTTAATGAGACTGTTTATGGAGGATATATTAATGAGTTTATAGTTTAATTAGATATGTTTATGGAGGTTATATTAATGACTTTATAATTTAATGAGACTGTGTTTATGGCGGTTATATTAATGAGTTTATAATTTAATGAGACTGTGTTCATGGAGGTTATATTAATGAGTTTATAATTTAATGAGACTGTGTTTATGGAGATTATATTAATGAGTTTATAGTTTAATGAGACTGTGTTTATGGAGGTTATATTAATGAGTTTATTGTTTAATGAGGCTTTGTTTATGCAGGGTATATTAATGAGTTTATAGATGAATGATACATGTTTATGGAGATGTAATTAATGAATGTTGGTTGTGTCTGGGTCAGAATTGCAGTTGGACCTGGAGGAAGCCAAAAAGTGCTCTGCGGTCCAGGAGTCTTACGAGGGTGAGATACAGCTTCATCACAAACACCTTCCTAAGCAACACTCAGTTTATTCAGGTTATTTTTATTAAGTGTCATGTGGGAACTTTACCTGAGACTTGAGGAGGCACAGGGAGGCCTTGCCCTTAAGTAAGTGAGTGCCTCATGCCCTGCAGAACCCTAGAGCACAATCCCATGAGAACACCATTCGTTCTCCAGAGGTGGGATGTGAATTAGGTCCAAACTGGGTTCAATAGCTAATCAGAATGGAGTTTGTTTACATAGATACATTATGTTTGATAATAAGGTGTAAAGAGAGGCTGATATATTACAACACATGAATGTTTTTGTCTCTGTGTTTGTGTGTGTGTGTGTGTGTGTGTTATAGAGCTCCAGGCAAAGTTTAAGAGGGAAGTTTCTCAGCTGAACAACAGCTTTGCTGGTCAAGGTGAGTAATTGTTTTAGCTTTAAACCCAGCCTTTACTTTTTCTGTGTTCACCGTTATCATTATCATTAGTGCCCTATTGTCAGCTCATTCTACCTGGTTTATTTTTTGTTTGTTTGATTTTGTTTCTTTTCTTCAGTTCTGGTCATCCAGACTATGTCTGAAGAGGTGGAGGCTCTTCAAAGAAAACTCAGCACATCAGAAGGAAACACTGATGGTCAGAAACATGTTCACACTGCAGGAAAACCGGGATACGTGTCCTAAATCTTTATTATACAAACAGTCCACATTGTGTAATATGTTTTCTAAGTCAGATAAGTTACATAATGTATCCACAATTCAAATATAATTTTTCCTAAATCTGACATTTTAGGTATATAATTCATATTGCAAAACAGACCTGTATCCTTAATCTGATTTAATACACTGAATGTCCACGTTGTAAGTTGTGTTTCTTAAATCCAGTTCATTGGATCAGATTAGAGTAGATTAGAGTCCACACTGCAATTCAGATCTGATTCCTAAATCTGAACTTTAGAACAAATTTCAACAATGCTTATCATAATTGTTCTAAATCTGATTCATTAGACTGATTGCCCACATTGCAAATTTGATTTTTTAAATATGTTTTCTTTAATGCAAGCGTTTACAATGCAAATCTGGTCTATTTCCTAAATCTGATTCATAAGACCATGTCCACATTGTAAATGTAATCCTTTTCTTAAAACAGATTTATTAGACACTATTTACTCTACAGTTATTTAGACTCTACAAATCATATTTATTAGATTGTGTGTTCATACTCCAAACTGGATCTATTTTTTTTAAACTGATTAAAACCAGTCGACAAAATTGCAAACTGAATTCTCTTTAAAACTCAGGAACCTGTTCACATTGCAAATGTTATTTGTTAGAATTCTAGACCAACTGTCCATATACATTATCAAATGTGTTTCCTAAATCTGATGCATTAGACCAAGTGTCCACAATGCAAAAAAAATCTGTTTTTAAATCTTATTTATTAGACTGAGTGGACACATTTCAAATCTAATATTGTCTTAAATATGATGTTTTAAACTGAAGATACAACATGGCCAAATTAATCTCTTTCATAAATACAATATTTTAGACTATGTGTCCACTCTGCAAACTTGAGCTGTTTATTAAATCTGATTAATTGGACCGAATGTCTATAAAACAAATCAAACC
Organism: Hoplias malabaricus; assembly: GCF_029633855.1. Classification (NCBI taxonomy): domain Eukaryota; kingdom Metazoa; phylum Chordata; class Actinopteri; order Characiformes; family Erythrinidae; genus Hoplias; species Hoplias malabaricus. The sequence goes on along the minus strand of NC_089801.1, from coordinate 56,437,514 downwards.
TATTTCTTAAATTTGAATTATTAGACTGCATTGTATATCTAATATTTTTCCACCATCTGATTCAGTACACAGCTTTGACAGTTCAAATCAACACTGTTATTATAATCATACACTGGAAAAGATGTAAAATATCCTATGCCAGCCCATTGGAGCTTCACGTAGGGCCACTCCACTCTCTTCTGATGTGCAGCCACAAAAGTTCTGTTAATATGACTTGCCTCCATTGCCCACAGCTCTTGCCAAATCACATCCCTTAGCACCTAGCTACCTGCACGGTCACTTTCGGAAACCACTTGCTCACTGCTTTTGTGACTGGTGCTGCTGCTTTCACCACTGCATCTTTTGATCCTGACAAAATTATTTCATGACTCATCTTTGCACATTTAAATTCCTCAACTAAACCTGTGAGTTTTAAATCCAGTACCCCTCACCCATACCATGCCACGCTATTTAAACACTGCGGCACACTTAACCAGTTCCTTATGGCCTTCTTCATAAACCTTTCTATCATTTCAAATTTTGATTCATTAGATAAACTGTCAATGTTCCAGATCTGATCTGTTCCTTAAGTCTGATTCATTAGACAGAGTGTCCACATTGTCCACATTTTTAGAAAGTCTCAGCACTGCAAATTAGATGTGTTTTTAAATTGGATTTATTAGATTCATAACCACAATGTGAAATCGGATATATTACGTTGAGTGACCATAAATCTGAATTGTATGGTCCTTATAGACATTGACCATTGATTTGAGGGCAGGAAGACCAGAATCTCCACCCCTGAACAATAACCATCCAAACAGACTGTTGACATGGATTATCATTAATCAGCTATAAATCAGATTTGAAGATACCTATAAATGTAACTTGTATCCATTCAGAATTGAGAGGTACACTTTAGAAGAGAAATTCAATATACCGTATTTTCCGCACCATAAGGCGCACCGGATTATAAGGCGCACCTTCATTGAATGACCTATTTTAAAACTTTGTCCATATATAAGGCGCACCGGATTATAAGGCGCATACAATAGACGCTACAGTAGAGGCCGGGGGTTACGTTATGCATCAATTAGATGGAGCTGCGCTAAAGGGAATGTCAACAAAACAGTCAGATAGGTCAGTTCAACTTTATTAATAGATTACAACCCAGCGTAGTTTAAGGTAAAACATGTAGTGCAATGTTAATTTACCCCACATAGTGGGGGGAGGGGAACTTCTCCTCGATTCAATAATAATAATAATCACAATATAGTAACACTCGAAATAGTGCAAAGCGATAACAATATATCAATAACTCAACGTTGCTCAAACGTTAAAATCACACAACACACAAAATAAACACGTAAAGCTCACTTTACTAAGTTATTCCTCTATTCCCGTGTTCTTCTGCGTGACTGATCGCCTTGAGTTTAAACTCTGCGTCATATGCGTGTCTCTTAATAGGAGCCATTTTGGGGTCTTTACATAAAAAAACAAATGGAAATGAAATATATATACCGGTATATATCTAGCATGCACCGCGCGGAAGAAAATGAAGTAGGCGGCTGCTTACCGTAGTTGCGAGACCTGGTGTGGCTCAATATTGTTCCATATATAAGGCGCACCGGATTATAAGGCGCACTGTCGACTTTTGAGATAATTTGAGTTTTTTAGGTGCGCCTTATAGTGCGGAAAATACGGTATGTGCATGAGGTTGGTAAAAGAAGCCTCATACAGTCTTCAAAGTTGTATAATATTAATATAATAATAATAATAGTAATAGTGATAATTGTTTGTGTTTAGCATTGGAGGAACAGCTGAGGAACAAGACAGCGAATCTGGAAAAGGTGAAGAAGGAACTGAGGCTATCCAGAGCAGATTCTGCTGAACGTCAGTACACAGATATTTGCTTGTATTTTAAACACTCAGTAGAAACACTAAACAAAAATTCCCACTGGTTTTGTATTTGTTTATGAATAAGTAGTGACTGTGCATAACAACAAACTAGCAACCACATAAAAAAACAGCAACCACATAAACCACACCTTGCATCCGCGTTTTAGCATAGTATCCACCTGAGATATTGTATACAACATTATAGAAAACACCTTTGGAAATCGTAGTAGCGTGACAACAATGCCATAGCAACCACCTAGCAACCACAGGGAACACTTCCAACCTCAGAGGAACATCCTTACAACCACCTGGAACACTGTGTCAGCTGTGCAATCACTGCATTCATCTTTTCCTGCTTGTGTATTTTGAATATTCAGGTGAATATAGACGTAAATCAAAAAAGATAAACAATCACTGAACCAGTAATAAATAATCACAGACTATTAGCTGTTAATAAACAGTATGTCTGTGCTTCAGTTCTGAAGCTGCTGGAGTCCATGAGGAAACTCTCCAGACAAAAGGACCAGAGCATCTCTGAGTACCTGGCTGAGATTGACAGTGAGTTATTCATGTTAATCACAGGTTTATAAGCTGTAAATAAGGTCTGTTTATGTTAATAAACTCTGAGCACTGCGGCTAAAGCTGAGGACTGTGTGTGAACTCAGGGTTGGAGAAGGAGACTGAAGGTCTGATGGACAAACTGGGGAAGAGAGGAGACGAGAAATCTCAGCTCAGTGAGTCCTACAAACTGTAACTTTCATTTCAATTCCATGAAAGACAAATCTGGGGTCTAGAACCTGTGTCTGTTCTAGAACCTTTGCCTGAATCTGCACCTTTTCTCAATGTGATTTTCCTGAGTAAAAATTTCCATGTTATTGCATTTGAGGAAGAATTGTGAAGTTCTGTCTGAATTCTGTCCCTCAGTCTGACTCTAGAACTGTCTGAATCTAGTCCCTCAGTCTTACTTTAGATCTATTCCCTCAGTCTGATTCTACAACTGTCTGAATATAGTCCCTCACTCTGATTCTGGAACCGCTATCTGTATTCTGTACCTCAGTCTGAATCTAGAATGTATGGCTGGATCTAGTCCATCAGTCTCACTCTAGAATGTGAGTCTTAATCTTTTCCCTCAGTCTGATTCTAGAACCACTGTCTGAATCTAGTCCCTCAGTCTGACTCTAGAACTGTCTGAATGTAGTTCCTCAGTCTTACTCTAGAACTGTCTGAATGTAGTTCCTCAGTCTTACTCTAGAACTGTCTGAATGTAGTTCCTCAGTCTTACTCTAGAACCATTGTCTGAATCTATTCCCTCAGTCTTACTCTAGAACCATTTTCTGAATCTATTCCCTCAGTTTTACTCTAGAACCACTGTCCGAATCTACTCCCTCGGCCAGACTCTTGAAATCTGAATTGTCTGATTATAGTCCTTCAGTCAGACTCTGAATCTAATGTCTGAATCTAGCGGCTCAGTCTGACTCTAAAACCAATATCGAAATCTAGAGCCATTGTTTGAATCTAGTCCATCAGTCTGACTCTAGAACCTGTGTCTGAGTCTAGAACCTCAGTGTGTGTGTGTTTGTGTCCTGTGTGTAAAGCCATTAAGGTGATCTCTCTGAAGGAGGAGCTGGGTAAGCTGCAACGACTGCAGGAACAACTGAAACAGGAAGCTGCAGAGAAGGTGGCAGGTCAGTTCCTCTGTGAATCTCTGACTGTTTTAATAAATCACCACAAATCCTTGTATCTCCAAAAGCGGAACCTTCACTGCGAGGGGTCCACACTGTGTAAAGACCGTCTCCTGGTCTGATGTAAAGACAGTGGATACAGGGACGGTCTTTATTGACAATGAACAGTAAACTGCGAGGGACACAGACCGAATGGAGACAGTCTGAGATCTGGACACTGACTTGTACTCATTATGAAGTAAAGAAAGCAGAAAGGAGATACCAGGGTTTGTCCTGCGTTGTTGCTGAAGGGTCGGAATGTAAACATCAGACCTGTGTTACAGATCTGGAGAAGAGCATCGAGGCAAAGAGAACAGAGATCATTTACCTGCAGAAGATCGAGTGTGGAACTGGTCAGCTCAGTGAGTCTCACTTTTAGCTCTCCTTCCTCTCACACATATGACCTCTTTACTGCTTTATGACTAGGTCTGTAGGGCTTTGGGGTCGAGGGTCAAAATAAACATGACCTCCCTCTTTTTATTTTGCTCAACAGAGCAGTTCCCCCACAAGGGCCTTCAATTTTTGAAACAGAGTTTAGTACAGAATCTGTGACACCTCGAGGCCACTAGGTCTCAGAATAATGACTCAATGGAGAGAATGACTGACTGGAACATTAAAAATGAACATTGTTGAAGAGGGTATGGCTCAGAATGATGTTCTGTGACTTCTCAGAGACTCGTGTGGCTCAGCTGGAGCGGGAAGTGAAAGAGAAGGAGAAGGAGCTGGATCAGGTGAAGAAATCCTCAGCGGAAGATCTCAGGCGTAAGTACAGCTCTCTGTGAAAGCAGCCATTCTGAACAGCGCTGTTCAGACAGAAGCAGATGCTTCATTAAGAAACAGAACTGTGTTCCACTGTGTGACGATGGTGGTGTGTTGTTGTGGTTGTGTGTCAGTGCTGGAGAAGAAGATGGTGGAGACCAGTGAGAAGTTGGACAGCAGTGGAGAGAAGCTGAAGGAGACAGACGAGCAGAACGTCGAACTGAGTGAGAAATATTTCTAAAAACTATCTGCCCCGTGCAGACCCCAGGAGGACACAAAAGGCATGTTGTTGTTTACTCTGTTATATATAATTGTTATATCTTTACAATGTTTCATTGCTGTGTGTGTGTGTGTGTGTGTGTAGTTAAGAAACTGGCTGCTCTGGGAGAACAGCTGCAGAAAGCAGCGAAAGGAAACGAAGAAATTAAACAAACGGCAGAGAAACAGATCAAAGGTACGATATCTAAACCTCATCCATGCTCCTGTAGTGGACCTCACCCTGCTTGGGTTCTGGTTCGGATTATGGTGTGGACAGATATGTCCCTGCAGCCCTTCTTACACTGTGCAGCCCTAGGCTCAGCTCTGGACTCTTTCTCCTGGGTCTGTGCAGCTCTGTGCTCAGCACTGAGCTCTATCTCCTAGGACTGTGTGGCTCTGGGCTCAGCTCTGGGCTCTGTCTCCTGGGTCTGTGCAGCTCTGGGCTCAGCTCTAAGGTCTACCTACTGGGTTTAAGCTACAGCCGTCTCCCAATCTCGGTACCTCTCCAGGGCAAGGCTTTGGAATGGCCCCTCCGTAAGGCCCCAGGGGCTCAGGGCACAGTCAGACTATTATTCCTGTTACTCTGTGGTGATGGTGACTGAGGTATGTCTTTTGTCCTTTAATTTGTCCCCGTCTGTTTCTTATGTGTCTCATCCTGATCTCTCCCACAGACCTTAAACAACAAGTGAAGGACAAGGAAAAAGAAATCTTAGAGCTGCAGAACATCAACACAGGTACAAAACACACACACACACACACAAACACACACACACACCTACACACACTGATAAAGTGGCCAGTGAGTTTTAGTAGAGGGGGGTGTTTCTGATAAAGTGGCCAGTAAAGACAGTAGAAGGGGTTTGTTTCTGATAAAGTGGCCAGTGATGGTTATTGACTGTGAATTGTGCTCAGCTCTGAATAAGGCACTGAAAAAGACAAAGGAAGAAGTAGCTGAAAAAGAAGAGACCATCGTCAGACTGAAGGATGAACTCAGCAAAAAATCAGAAGAGAATCAGAAAGTAAAGGAGAGCTGTGCTGGTACAGTAACCTTAATAATAATAGTAATAATAATAACAATAATCATTTTAGTTCTGTTCTGAGAATTTCCATTATGTTGAATCCTTCATTTACACATTAATTTTTCATTCATTCATTATCTGTAACCACTTATCCAGTTCAGGGACGGGGTGGGTCCAGAACCTACTTGGAATCATTGTGCGCAAGGCAAGAATACACCATGGAGGGGGCGCCAGTCCTTCAAGGGCAACACACACACTCATACATACACTCACACATTCAGACCTATGGACACTTTTGAGTCACCATTCCACCTACCAACATGTGTTTTTTGGACTGTGGGAGGAAACTGGAGCACCCGGAGGAAACCCACACGGACACAGGGAGAACACACCAAACTCCTCACAGACAATCACCTGGAGCTGGAATCGAACCCACAACCTCCAGGTCCCTGGAGCTGTGTGACTGCGACACTACATGCTGCGCCACCGTGCTGCCCCACCTTAAATTTGACACAGCTAATTATAATACCAGCCACACCCACAACTCCCCATATGGTCACCCAGCTACACCCATAACTTCCCATATGGACACCCAGCCACACCCACAACTCCTTATATGGACACCCAGCCACACCCACATCCAGCTCAGTCCAGCGTACTCCAGCTTAGTTCATCTCAGTTCAAGAGATAAGACTGATGTGTATAATAATTAAACAGATGCTTAATCTTCCTGACCCTCATATCTACAGACCTTTTGTAATCTGTAATCTACATCTTAAGATATATAATCCTTTTAACTGTAATCTGGGAAATGAGTCTTAGACCCTGGTCATTTTAGTATATATAAATTAAATCTGGTAATACCATGAAAATCTAAAAATATAACACTCTCCTGGGCAAGGCTTTGGCATGGCCCCTCCGTCTGGCCCCAGGGGCTCAGGGCACACTCAGACTATTATTCCTCTTACTCTGTGGTAATGGTGGCTGAGGTATGTCTTTTGTCCTTTACTTTGTCCCTATCTGTTTCTTACGTGCCTCATTCTGATCTCTCCCACAGACTTTAAACAACAAGTGAAGGACAAGGAAACAGAATTCTTAGAGCTGCAGAACACCAACGCAGGTACAACACACACACACACTCACAAACACTGATAAAGTGGCCAGTGAGTGTCAGTAGAGGGGGGTGTTTCTGATAAAGTGGCCAGTGAGTATCAGTAGAAGGGGGGGTGTTTCTGATAAAGTGGCCTGTGAGTGACAGTAGAAGGGGGGTGAAGTAGACAGTAGAAGTGGCCAGTGATGGTTATTGATTGTGAATTGTGCTCAGCTCTGAATAAGGCACTGAAGAAGACAAAGGAAGAAGTGGACGAAAAAGGAGTGACCATCGCCAGACTGAGGGATGAACTCAGCAAAAAGTCAGAAGAGAATCAGAATGTAAAGGAGAGCTGTGCTGGTACAGTAACCTTAATAATAATAATAGTAATAATAATAATAATAATCATTTTAGTTCAGTTCTGAGAATTTCCATTATGTTGAATCCTTCATTTACACATTAATTTTTTCATAAAAATCAGGCCACATTTATCCGGGGCTTCCTTAAGTCAGTGGGATGATTTCATATTTATAGGTGTTAGAAAGGGGACATTTTCCTACAATTTACTCTTTAAATGAAGTTTCTAGGTGAAAATATAAGGATTCTAGAAGAAACCATTTAGCTGAATAAGGTCTATTCATAAAGACACCTGAGTTAGAGTGGATTATGACATCACCCACTCGAGCCGTCCCCATTCAAATGAATGTAGGAATATTGAAGCTGAGATAAAATGAGACAGATGAGTGTTATCAGTCTGAAAATTGATGTGGCAGGTCCCGGTGTGTCTGGGTCTCACCTTGTGAAATCTCATAACGGTAGTTTAAAACCTGACCAATTTAGAGCAGGTTGACATTTTGGGAAATGTATTCCTATTCACACTTTGGAAACTTGTATTCCAAAATCCGTAAGTCGGATCGCTCCAAAAAGCACAAGCAACATAATTAGCTATAGGTTCTATGATCCTGTGACGTTTTGATCATGTGAAGGCTTTGGCACGGCCCCAGGGGCTCAGGGCACTCTGTGGTGATGGTGACTGAAGTATGTCTTTTGTTTACTTTGTCTCTGTCTGTTTCTCACTCGCCTCATCCTGAACTCTCCCACAGACCTTAAACAACAAGTGAAGGACAAGGAAACAGAAATCTTAGACCTGCAGAACACCAACGCAGGTACAACACACACACACACACACACACACAGACACACACACACTGATAAAGTGGCCAGTGAGTGTCAGTATAGGGGGATGTTTCTGATAAAGTGGCCAGTTAGTATCAGTAGAAGGAGGGTGTTTTTGATAAAGTGGCCCTTTTAGTACCAGCTGATCAGGGCTTGCTGAATATGCTGGTTTTATTGGATCTTACAGCAGCCTTTGATACGGTTTGCCAAAGTCTACTTCTCTCTGGGCTGGGACACTCGATTGGTGTAACTGGTACTGCATTTGATTGGTTTAAGTCATAGGCAACAGTATGTATCTGTAGGTGGTTATAGTTCAGACCCTAGCTTTTTGCTGCATGGTGTCCCTCAGGGTTCAGTTCTTTGCCCACTACTGTTTATACTGTACTTGCTTCCACACAGTGACATCAGTATGTGATTTCAATGTTATGCAGATGAGTGTCAGTAGAGGGGCATGTTTCTGATAAAGTGGCCAGTGATGGTTATTGATTGTGAATTGTGCTCAGCTCTGAATAAGGCACTGAAGAAGACAAAGGAAGAAGTGGAGGATAAAGAAGTGGCCATTGCCAGACAGAGGGATGAACTCAGCAAAAAAGCAGAAGAGCTCAAGAAAGCCAAGCAGGCCTACACAGGTAGAGTACCCTTAATAATAATAATAACAACTATTATTTATTTATTTATTTATTTATTTATTTATTTTATAGTAGTAGTAGTAGTAGTAGTAATAATGAGGGCAGAGAACCTGCAGCTGAAGGAGCACCTGCTGGAAATGGGGGGGGGGGACAACAGAGTGAACTGCAGAGAGACAGGGGGCTGCACTTTTGTCATTTAAGGGATTCAAATGGTCTCTTTCTAAATAAGAGCAGAATCTATCAGATCTGTTTTTAGTGTTTAATGATTCACTGCATTGTTTCCAGGAGAATCAAGGTTAAGGGTGAATACCATTTCTCATTTCTACCCCTACCCCTTGTTTTGGAGTGCTTTCTCACCCCTTCGAGCAGAGTTACAGGGCGAAGTGGTTAAAATCTAACCCTACAAAAAAGGGACGACCCTTGAAGATTTTGAAACGTCATCAGAACACAAGTGAAAAAAGAGCAAAGAGAAACGAGGCAAGCCTAACTCAGCCGGACTGCCATTAGCCATATAGCCGTTGTCACAGAGGTGTTTGTGGCATTTCAAAAACAGAAAAAGCCCAAAACACATCACCTTGTTATTGGAAGATCTGAAGAAGCTTTGGTGCTTCATATCAGTGTCTGTGTTTCCATGTGGTGTTTACTCTGTGATTGTGTTGTACAGAAAATATGGGGCAGATAATAAATGCAGAAATGAGTTTTTCTTCATTTTATTTAAAAATAAACACTATATGATCTACCACCAAAGAACAAAGACTAAGAACATTTTATAGAACTAACAGTTACTTCTTTATTCAGTGAAACACTTTAAAGCTTGTGAAGTTTAAGGAGGCTGTTGTATGGAGTTTTATAAACACACTGATGCCACAAAATGTCTCCCTACTACTTCCCCCTTACAATATATCAGGCAAAGACCCACACTCACGTGAAATGGGACAAGCTCAGCAGTCCTCCTCTCTGTGTGATATAACACTGTGTAAATGTTGCTGAGTTTAGAGGAGTCCTGCTGAGCTTGTGAATTAACCAACGCTGAGCTGAGGCTCTGGGCAATGCTCATGGTGTCGTGCCAGACACAGCCCCAGAAACACACACAAACGGAGCTTAACACAGTAGTATGCTTAATTGTTTAAGGTGGAACTGTAAATTTACAGCTAACACTCGAGACCTCAACTGCTCCTCGTGTTTTTCCTGCTTGTTCTGAAGTAAAGGCCATATTCCACTGAAACTACACTAAACTCAGAAAATACACTGGGGCTCATAGAGTTTAAAGGAGGAAATACTGACACCTGTGGGTTTGTTGGGAGCTGCACAGCGTCTCGCCACTGATTCACAAGGAGTCATAACCATCAGTTTGGAGCGTGACTCTAAAAAACCTCAGTTTGAAGAGCCATGTTGCCCTCACACTTCACCCACCTCTCTACCCCAACAAGATCTGAGACGCCCACCACTAGGGGAACCAGAAGGGTAGGGACAAGGGGGCGGGGCAAGAGGGCAGGGCAAGGGGGATATGGGTTCACTCAAAAAGTGCAGTCCATTGTTTCTAGGGACAGATGTTTCCTAAGCAATCTTGTCCTTGAACACACATGCTCCATATGCGGGCACCCATGTTTACAGTAGGGTTTAGTACAGAATCTCTGACACATTCAGGCCTCTAGGGGGCAGCATAACAGCCCTTTCATAAAATGTCTTTCTAGCTGATTTTAACCCTTTCATCTCTGTGTTTAACCCTTTCCTCTATGTGTTGTTGTGGTTGTAGGTGACTTTAACCCTTTCCTCTCTGTGTTGTGTTGTAGGTGTGTTTAACTCTTTCCTCTCCGTGTTGTGTTGTAGGTGTGTTTAACCCTTTCCTCTCCATGTTGTTGTGGTTGTAGGTGTGTTTAACCCTTTCCTCTCCATGTTGTTGTGGTTGTAGGTGTGTTTAACCCTTTTGTCTCCGTGCCGATGTGGTTGTAGGTGTGTTTAACCCTTTCCTCTCTGTGTTGTTGTGGTTGTAGGTGTGTTTAACTCTTTTCTCTCCATGTTGTTGTGGTTGTAGATGTCCAGAGTGAAAATGATCAGCTGATGGAAGAGATTGCGAAAGCTAATGCTACACTGAAGGAGCTGCAAGGTGAGAAAGTGCTTAAGTTTCATAAGAGTTTAGATCCTAAACAGAACAGGCATGTTCCACAAATCCAGAATATTCAGTTTAGCCTGATAACATCAGCCCAATCTCAAGGCTGTCCAATAGATAAAGGGACATTCCTATTGGATAGTCCTCAACTCTGGCATTAATTTTTTGGCCAACTCAGAGTTCCTGCTTTTTATAATCAGTTCCTTCTAGAAAAGAGAGTTTGAATTTGTTAAACCGTAAGTCAGGATTAACATAATACAGTTCTGAGATAACAGATCTGCTTCAGCAATCCTCTCTTCCTCCCTCCCTCTCTCTCTCTCTCTCTCTCTCTCTCTCTCTCGCTCTCTCTCCCTCTGAGCAGAAAGACTGCCAAAGGATACTGTAACTCAGGTCATTGTGGGTGAGTGTGTGATCACAATATTACACTTTTACTAATGTCTTAAACATAAGACTGCCATAAATACATTTATTTAATGTGTACTGACCCTCCCCAGGTTCTAATACCTGGAGCCAAATGTTTTCTCTCCGTGCTGTCGCTGCTTTAGGGCATCTCAGACCAAAGAAGAAATGTATTAATTGTTATGCTTTAGTCCTGGTTTACTTGGTGTTCACACAGACACCCTAGTAAACATTTAGCTGTTGCAAATGAAAAATGCAAAGAAATCTAACACAGTCATAGTAAAAATTCTTTGGACATCCATTGACTGTATTATTAGGTCATTGATGTTTAAGATATGTCATTGATGGGCAGACAATTTGTATCCCCTTTCACACCTGTGCAGTAATCCAGAAATGTTCCGGAGTTTTCCCAGGGGAGCTGTGTGTGTGTGAACATGACCTACAATGCTGGTCCCGGACATTACCTTGAATTTATCCTCCTCACGCCCTTGTAAAGACTCCTGGTGAAGTTAGATTTAGTGTGTGAGAGAACAGAGCGGTAAATGTTCCATAGTTTCTCCTGCACATGCTGCACAGGCTCTGCCCCCATGAGTAAAGCATGTGTTTCATTTCCTGCTGCGAGAATGCATCTCACAGAAAATCTCCCGCTGTAAGCTGCCTGTGTGTGATTGACCGCTCCAGGACATCTCCGGACCCAACACTCCGAACTTTCTCTAGAACTTCTCCGGAGTTCATGTAAGAAAGGGGCTCTATTTTGAACGTCCAGGGACGTTCCTTATTTAATGGGATGTTTACAATAATAAGTGAGGTATGTCTGATTAAAGGGTTCTTTGCTTCATGGAGGGCTTCTTCAGATTGATGGAGAATGTGCTGTAGATGGTTCTATACAGCTTCTTAGAAAAGGGTTCTTCTGTTGTTATGATGTCAAGGTTGTTACAGTAGAGGAACGGTTTTTGATGCAGTACAGAAACCTTTTCTGAAAGGTGTTGTATAGAACCATCTAAATCATGGACAACCATTTTCTTTACTAAAGACCCCTTGTAAAACCATTATTTTAAAGTGTGTATGCTGTAGCCTGACACACACCTCTCCAGAAATGTAACTACAAAGACCACAGCGAGTGTGAATGGTGTATGCTCAGATGAACACGGATACAGCTGAACAGAGGATGTCCAGGGTCATGAACACTCCTCCACACACAGAGACGCAGACAGCAGGAGTGAAGATTTGTGTATGATCTGTGTATAACTCAGTGAATAACTCAGATTCAGACAGAAGAGCAGAGAGACGCATTAGTGTCTGACGCTAACAGCTTTACATTAGATCCTATGATGAACAGAGGATAACCGTCTTTTCCTCCTCATTATGCTCCACTGTAGAGAGGCGGTGGGGGTCTGTGTGTGTGAGTGCTGTGAGACTGTGTCTGTGTCTGTGTCTCCAGTGCAGGGTGAGGAGCTGTGTATGAGATAACTTTATGCATCTTTCACTTCTGTTTATGATAGAGCTGTGCTCTGAAATGAGACAATCTGTCCCCAATATAGCGCCCACGCCAAAGACATCACATGACTGGCACTCATTAATATATTCAATAGGGCACAGTATTGGACACAATGCATGTAATATTTTTACCCTAAAATCACAGCTTCAATATCACAGCTCTGAAACTGCTCTTGTTAGGGTCCTGAATTACTTTTTAGTACCAGCTGATCAGGGCTTGCTGAATATGCTGGTTTTATTGGATCAAAGCAGCCTTTGATACGGTTTGCCAAAGTCTACTTCTCTCTGGGCTGGGACACTCGATTGGTGTAACTGGTACTGCATTTGATTGGTTTAAGTCATAGGCAACAGTATGTCTCTGTAGGTGGTTATAGTTCAGACCCTAGCTTTTTGCTGCATGGTGTCCCTCAGGGTTCAGTTCTTGGCCCACTACTGTTTATACTTTACTTGCTTCCACACAGTGACATCAGTATGTGACGTGATTTGCAATTTCAATGTTATGCAGATGATGTGCAGATTAGATGTTAGGATTTGGCTGCAGAAGAACTTCTTGAGCCTAAACATAAATAAATCTGAGGCCATACTAATTGCATCACCAGCTACGATTAAGAAGGTGGGAAATAGTGCTGTTTCAATCCCAGGGTATGCTGATTCCTCCTCGCCCCAGATTCGACTCCAGTTTGACTTTTGTGTCGCAAATTAAAAACATTTGGAAAGCTGTCTTTTTCCATTTGAGAAATATTGCAAGGATTCGTCCTTTTTTCACTCCCAATACAGCTGAAACCGTCACTCATGCCTTTGTTACATCTAGGATTGATTAGTGTAATGCCTTGTATGCTTTCCCTACTTGGGTACTGAATATGAAGTGCCAGTATGTGCAGAACTCTGCTGTTAGGATGCTGACCCATACTGGATCCTGGGAACATATCTGTCCTATTTTGAGACAGCTACACTGGCTTCCAGTTCAGTATTGCATAGAGTAAACTGCTGGTGTTGGTTTTTAAATCTCTTAGTGTTCTTGCTCCATCTTATCTTTGAAGTCTCCTCCAAGTATATTCACCTGCACATGCTTGTTCACTTGATCAGTACTTGCTTAAGATTCCCCTCTAAACTGCGCACAGTTGGGCATAGGGCCTTCAGTGTTGCCGGTCCAACTGTAGATTTGTTTAAGTCCCGGCTTAAAACCCACGTGTTTCTGCTGGCCTTTGGACGTGCCTAATGTTTTTTCATATATTTCTATGGGTTAAGTCTTAATGTTTTTATTGTATTTATATATATATATATATATATATATATATATATATATATATATATATATATAATTGTTTTTATTGCTGTGCTGTTTTAGTTTCTCTGTACAGTGTCATGAAAGGCTCTTACTAAATAAAATACATTATTATTATAATTATTATTGTTATGCTCCAAATAGCTCTAATAGAGAGAATAAAACCTCTGTCATTGCTACTCTGGCCTCAGCACTGCAGAAACTGCACTATGTAACTCCTGGAGGAGTTTATCTCTAAAGCTGACTAGAGTTAATGATGCCCACTCTTCTGCTTTGTTGCAGATTCTCCAGAGCTGGACCTGAACACGGCTCATCGCCGGCTGCTCATCACCAACGGAGGGAAGGTGATCCGAGGTTCAGAGTCCGCCCGTCCTGTCCAGAACACTCCCCAGCGTTACGACTCGGCCCTGGCCGCCGTGGCTAAGACGGGCTACGACTCTGGGAGACACTACTGGGAGATTCAGGTGGAAGGCAGGGCCTGTTTCCTGGTTGGTGTCGTCAAGGGGTCGGCTCAGAGAAAGGGAGAGATAAGGTATGGCCCGGACAACGGCTACTGGGGCTTGCTGAAGAGGAAGGACGGGCGGTACATTGCTCTCACCACCCAGCCCACGCCCTTGAAGCTGGATGAGAAGCTGAGCGTCATTGGGATCATGCTGGACTTTGACAAAGAAGTGGTGGCCTTCTACAATGCTCAATCCAAAACGCTCCTCTATGCCTTCCAAAACAGCATTTTCAGCGAGAAGATCTTCCCCTACGTGGAGACCTGCACAGACCAGCGCCAGAATGAGCAGCCCATCATCATCTCCGACCCTCAGGAAATCCTCTGGAAGGATCACACCTACACCCTGAGATAAACCCCAGATACAACCTCAAGATACACCCTGAGATACAGAGATACACCCTGAACCAAAACCTTGCCATGCGCCAAGCTCTTTTTTAAACTTGCACTTAAAGGAGTGATAAGTCCTTCTTACCACCTTAAAATACCCAACAACATTAAAGAACTTATTCACCATAAGAGTGAGCACTACTTTATGCTCCACAGAGAGGGTTTCCATAGGGTCTTCATCTTTAGAACATTTTAGGCCACTAGGTGTCAGTATAATGAATGAGAAGCAGAATTGTGGAACTAAATGACTCTTTGCTCCTTTAAAGATGATGCTTGCTTTCTTTGTACCCCTGCAATAAAATCATGCCTAAACTTTTTACAGCAAATCTCTAAGTGTGGGCTCTTCTTATTTGTTGTGGTTTGAGTTTTTTCAGGTTTCAAATCATTTATTATATAATTAATAACAACATTTGACAAACACAATGTAAATTTAAAAATATATCTCTACATTTCATTCATTTTCCCTTAATAACCAAAATCACAAATATAAATTATATTAATAATATTACACATTACAGGACATCAGCCATCAGCTCATTGATGATTAATACATTAATAAAAGATGGTAAATTTTTTTTAAATGATTGCCCTGATACAAAGCTTTTCTGAGTAAATGGTCAGTACCCGAACAGCACTACCACCCCCATGTTTCACAGCAAAGTTAGCTGGGGTTTAAACTGGTTTAGATCAGAGTCAGTCCTGTTTAAATGGGTTTAGAGCAGAATTGGTCCTTTTTAACTGTGTCCTGCACCTCTCCTCCAATTTTTTACTACAGCTCTGAGATGGTGTGGAGCTCACTGGTGTGTTACTGTCTCTTGCTGGTCAGCAGAGAGAATGCAGGGAGACAGGGACAGGTACACATGCAAACAAGCTCTTTCTTCATTCCCTTCTTTCTTTTACTTCTTTTTCTACAGTTTTCCATTTACAGTGTACTCCTCCGCATTGCGCCCAATGATCCCAGGTAGGCTCTGGACCCACTGCGACCCTGAACTGGATAAGCGGTTACAGATAATGAATATATATATATATATATATATATATATATATATATATATATATATATATATGTGTGTGTGTGTATTTTTTTCCCCTTCATTTTGTTTAAAGGTATATTACTTGTTACAATTTTGTTCTGAAGCTGCTCAAGGCTGAACATTTGTGAAAAACTGCATTAAAAATGCTTTGATTGTGAAGGTTTTTTTTAATCATTTTAAAGAGCTGCAGTGTTTAATAAAACACTGATGGTGTAAATGAAGAGTTTTAAACTGGGAGATGTGATGTTATCACACAGCTGCTGAACTGTCAGATGATGAATTTGGCCAATCAGAAGCCACCAAACACTAATGTTCTGTGACATCACAACCATGGAACAGGGTCCTAACATCAGTCCTGAAAAAGTGGATATTCTGGTCTATGAACAAACAGAGACTTTAAATTCAATTTAAAAATAATCACATTTCTAAACACAGGCATCAGAAAAAATCCCCCAAATATTTATCTGGCACGTTACGGTGTTTCCAACTTATACAACCATTCAGTCATTTAAATTTTCCACCTAAACTGACAAATCTGTAATTTTTCATTTCTACCTTAAAGGACCAATGTCATTTTCCATTTTCACTTTAGAAGGGTCTATTTTACAGGGTCAATTTCCACATTAACAGAGTTTATATCCACCATAATTCCACCTTAAACATATCCATCAATAAGGGTTCATTTCCAACCAAACAAGGCACACATAAGAGACTCCCTTTCCATCTTAACACAGTTTTTATCCACTTTATAGGGTATAATTCCACATTAAAATTCTCCATCATTCAGGGCTGACGTAAATGTCCCTTTCCACCTTAACAGAGCCACTATAGCCACCTTAAAGTGTATAATTCCACTTTAACAGTCTCTGTCATTCAGGGCAAACATTACACTGGTGCATTACTCCTTAAATCAGTGGGCCGTGTGGTCCTTGGAATGCTTCTTCTTGTGTGCGTGGAAACCCCCGAGGTAGGTGAAGGTCTGGAGGCAGACGGGGCAGCTGTAGGGCTTCTCCCCGGTGTGTGTCCTCTGGTGCGTTCTCAGTGTGTCCATGCGAGCAAAGGTCTTCTCGCACTCGGGACACTTGTAGGGCCTGTCCCCGGTGTGAGTCCTGCGGTGGACCTTGAGGGAGTAGAGCTTGTTGAACCTGCGTCCACAGGCTGCGCAGACGTATGGCCTCTCTCCGGTGTGGATCCGCAAGTGCGTGGAGAAATCCTTCTGCCAGGTGAAGCGCTTTCCGCAGTGGGGGCAGAGGAAGGGCTTCTCTCCGGTGTGGATTCTCTCATGGCACTGCAGGCCGCTGAGGCGGTGGAAGCTCTTGTCGCAGTGGGGGCACCGGAAGGGTCTCTCGCTGCTATGGAGCAGGAGGTGCGCCTTCAGACCGTACAAGCGGCAGAAGGTCTTCCCGCACTCAGAGCACTGGTGAGGCCTCTCGTCCGTGTGCGACCTCTCGTGATCCTTGAAGTGAGTCATGTGGGCGAACCTCTTGCCGCAGTGAGAGCATTCGTACGGACGTTCCCCGGTATGGATCCTCAGGTGTGTGTTCAGATTGCCCTTGTACCGGAAGCTCTTCCCGCACTCGCTGCAGTTGAAGGGCTTCTCCCCGCTGTGTCGCATCTGGTGCAGTTTGAAGAGGCTGGGGCGATCAAAAACCCGGTCGCACTCGCCGCACCGGTAAGGTTCCTCTCCAGTATGAATTTGCTCGTGATCCTTCAGCATCTGCAGGTTCTCGAAGCTCTCCCCGCAGCGCTTGCACTTGCGTGCCCTTGGCCCGCTGTGCAGCCTCTGGTGGGTTTTCAGGTTCCCTTTGGTACTGTAGTTCTTCCCGCACTCCTCGCAGCGGAACACCTGGTCCCCGCTGTGCCTCAGCAGGTGCGTCTCCAGGTACTTCTCGCTCGAGTACCTCTTCCCACACTCCGTACATTCGAAAGGCTTGTCTTTAGAATGGCTCTCCTGGGTCTCGGCGTCTTCTGGAGAACCGTGATGCTCCTTGAAGCTTGTGCTCCGTCTGAGCATCTTCCTGGAACTGCTTCTCCCTTCGTCTGGGGAACCTTCGCTGCTGACATCTGAAAGGAGACGCAAGTTGTAAACACTGATCCAGAGCTGCACGAGGCCTTCACACACTCACTCAGTCACTCATACACTCACCCAGTCACTCACACACTCACCCAATCAATTAGTTAGTGTTCTCCTCTGAGTGTGTTTAGCTGTTGTTCAAGTAAAAGTCATTAGTGTTCTCCTCTGAGTGTGTTTAGCTGCTGTAAGTCATTAGTGTTCTCCTCTGAGTGTGTTTAGCTGTTGTTGAAATAAAAGTAGCATTCTCCTCTGAGTGTGTTGAGCTCCAGGGTTATTGTATGAGCAGCTTCAGCATCATGTGACATTGCTAACCTCCTTATCTATTCTGTCTAACTACAATGGTCAGTAAATGGTCAGATGTTTACCATAAGAATGAGATCATATCTAGACCCACGAGTCTAGAACCCACAGACTACTTCACAGACTAAAGATGTGAGAACAACAGAATACAAACAAGACAGAACAGCTCACCTGTTGGAATAAAATCTTCATCCTCCTCCTCCTCCTCTTCCTCATTAATATGAAGACCCTCACTCTCTCGATTCTCCGGTTCTTCTTCCTCTGAGATGGTTCTGTTCAGGTTCTGCTCTTCTCTGCAGTCGACCAGCCGCACTGAGCACTTCTTTAACTGAGAGTCAGATTCCTTACACTGAGGATTCATACTGGAGATGCTCTCTTCCACCTCCTGCACCGGGCCCCCATCTAGTGTCAATATGGAGGACGCTTCAGTCTTACACACTGGATTCACACCGGATAATTCTTCCTCCTCCTCCTGTATGACCTGCACCGAGCTCTGGTTCCCCGTCTCATCTGCAGAGTCCAGTGTGAATACGGAGGACACTTCAGTCTTACACACAGGACTCATATTGGATGTGTCCTCTGTCTCCATCTGGTGGAAAGAAAGCATTAATGATTGTGTGTACTTTCCGTTTATATTGTAGCGCCACCTTTTAGAATATACATCATCATTTCACTCTTAAAAATAAAAGTGCTAAGTAAGTTCTCGAGCCATTCCTTTATGTAACATTACGCAATAAAATTGTGTGTTAAGAGGTTAACCTCACACAGACCTGGGAGGATGTCTCCCAACACTTCAAAACAAGAGTCTGTGAGCAAACCTTCTCCTGTTGTCTCAGCTTCTCCTGCAGTGAGCGGATGATTTCTCTTAGCCTCCTCACTTCTGTCTGCAAGTTCCCGATGTCCTCCATGGAGAGGTCAGTCCCTACCGACTTTGTGCAGGACGTACCGGAGTCGTAGGAAAGCTGCAGCTCCAGCAGCACATCTGGACTCTCTCCTCTGTCCTCCATTGTGATCTACAGAGGTGAAGGAAGTGGCTGGATCGGCTGGAAAAGACAGAACACGCACAGAGTGAAGCCCCTTTGGGGTCCATAACCATTCTACCCCAAGCGTCAGGTATCCCTGGGTCTTCTTCGTAGCTGAAATATAGCATCACGGTGAAGTGGGGCTGAGCTATAAAGCAATCTCCATCTCTGTCCCAACTCTCACATATGATCAGGAGCTCTGGGTAATGATCATGAGACTGAGATCACAGTTTATTTCTGCAGGTTTCTTAGTACGCACTGTGATCGGGACCAGAGTTCATGGGTCCAGGAGGAGCTTAGGGTAGAGCTGTACCCACTAGAGCTGTACCAGGCACAGCCAATGGTCCGGAGACCCAAGGGTAGACCCAGGACCTGCTGCAGGCCGACAGAAGTCAAATGAATGAGTGAATGATGTACTCAACCAACTCTACTCCCTCAAAGTCCACGGGAGGATTCACAGACCGGAGCAAACGACTGAGGCTGCTTTCACACACACCTTGTTCACTTCAGACATTTCAGTTTGGTCCAAAACGAAATAACAGTCTTTAAAACGTGACTCAGACCATGGTCAGGACCCAAATACTGTTCCAACCCAAACAGAACCAGGGTCTGGTTCATGTGTAGTGTGAAAATACTTTTTTCGGACCAATCGCATCAAGCTGAGTCAGAGTAAACGACAGAGACAGACGTGACCAGGTCATTTATTCTTTAATGTCTTCACTCCAAAAAAAAAGAAGAGCAAAAACAAGTGAAAACCTTTTATTTAATACTTATTTTAGTGTAAATTCATCACCAGAGCCACCCCAAACTTCAGAGTTGTTGACTTGAGGAGAATACAGTATAACCCTTCTCTCCAGTTTCACTCAGACACTGCCCTGGTTTGTGTTGCCGTAGTAAACACAAAGAAAAGTGAACATTAAACATCTGTGCTTTAGAGTGGTCAATTAACTGAAAATTAATCAAAATTATCATTCTGAACGTCTAACTGACATAATCTGTGTTTTTTTATAATTCTGTTAATAGGTCCCCACTGAGGGTTCATTTACTGTCCCTTTAAACCCGTACGACAGTGCTGTAGTCACATGATTCTGCCCCGTCCAATCAGACACATGGAAGAGAACCTAAACACGGAGGCGGACCGAGCGAGTGGAGCAGCTCATGCCAAAGAGAAACGCTGCGTCTGTGATTTGGACATGTTCTGACTTTAGTGAAGACGCCACTGAAAATAAAGAAGTCAAATGTAAACACTGAGAAAAAACAGTTTCAGACCAAAGTTAATCCCCCAGTCTGTTTCACACTTGACACAATGACACACCAAATATGAACAGAGCACGGCTCAGCCACGGAGACAGCACTCCCAGCCACATTAGAAACAAACACCCTACTTTAAATACTGGAGTGTGTTTACAGCACTAGCCTCGTCAGGGTACTATGAGACAAACAACTAAATAATCCTCATTAATTGTAATCGAGGTAAAACGTTCAGTTAATCGTAATATTGATCCGCGCTCACATCGCCCAGCTCTACTCTAATACCCACTGTGTTAATTCTGCTCTGTCCCAAACTGCACAGGGTATACCGCAGCCCAAAGCTGGGGGTTCTCTACCCCTCTCTGGTGGACTACTGACCCTGAGTGACCTTCCTAATGGCCAGCTCTGAACTTTGTGTTCCAGTTGTATGTTATCTCAGGGGTACTCGACCTAGAACACGTTTTTACACGGTTCCAGATGTTCCAGGTGTTCGGGTGACAGAGAGGAGATGCAGACGTGTTATTACCTGTCTATTATTACCTGTTTAGAGAAACTTTCAAGCTCTCAACAGATTGGCTCAAAGGCCTGGGTTACCGTCGAGATGTGACGTCACTAAACAACACAAAGCAGAGCGCGCGTAAGCAGAGTCCGGTCTTGGTGAAAGCCCAGGTGAGCTGTGAGAGGGCGGGAACGGAGGTAGGGGGTAAACACCGAGCCCTACCCAGCTCCTCTGGCGCTGACGGCGGCTCTGGACCCGGCCGCGGGGTTGTTTACCTCCTCAGCGCGGGGACAGCGCTTTGAGTCCGTTGTAAAGATCCAGCCTCAACCCGTCACTTCCACAGCGCTCCGCCCCGCCCATTCCCTACAAGCCCCGCCCCTCCTGCGCGCTGACCGGACCGCTGCTGAGGGACCAACAGCCAATCAGTGCGCAGGAGGAAGGAAGTCTGCGCTCTTAAAGAGCCCGTGTCCACGGAGAGAGCAGAAACACGCACATGTAAATAACAAACAAATAAATAAACAATTAATCTACAGGGATAAAATCTCTCTCACATATTTAAAATAACATCTATCTATTTATTCGTTCTCTATAAACCCTTGAAATGTTTTCTTTCTGTTCTTTCTTCCTTAATTCATCTTTTTTATTCTCCGTTCTTTCTCCTCTCACACTTTTCTCTTTCACTTTAACCTCTTTTAAATCTTTCTCTCTGTATTTTCCTCTCTCTCTCTCTCTCTCTCTCTCTCTCTCTCTCTCTCTCTGTCTCTCTCTCTCTCTCTCTCTCTCTGTTCACTGTGTTCATGGTTATCTTTATTTCAGTAATTGAACACGGTGTAATTATTTGTGTGGCCTGTGGGTGTCGGAGTGATCTGTCTGTGTGAGTGTAACACGCAAAGAAGAAGAAGAAGAAGAAGAAGAAGAAGAAGAAGAAGGAGAGCTACGCTCAGGAGGTAAACAATAACTGTGTGTTACTGAGAAACAGATTTCTCAGTTTGCCAGATCATTTAAGCTTAAGTTATCTGGATAAAAGTTGAAGTCCTACTTTGTGGAATACCTCTAAACTGGGTTTAGAGCAGAGTTAATCCAATTTAACTGGGTTTAGAGCAGAGTTAATCCAATTTAACTGGGTTTAGAGCAGAGTTAATCCAATTTAACTGGGTTTAGAGCAGAGTTAATCCAATTTAACTGGGTTTAGAGCAGAGTTAGTCCAGTTTAACTGGGTTTTGAGCAGCGATAGTCCAGTTTAACTGGGTTTGACAGGTTTGTTGTCGGTTTTTCTGTCTGTTCACAGTGTACTATCTCTTTGTTAATTTTAAAGGGTCTTACAGTGCTACTGCGATCTGGACAGTCATGAGTGGCCTGGGCTTCTTCGTCCGAGCGAAAGAGTTGGACAGACAGTGGACAGTGGGAGAGAGGACGAGGGAAGAGAGAGGACAGCAAGCAGTACTGAGTGGAGAAGAGGCCAGAGACTTCTATCAGAGTCTGTTCAGTGAAGAACATCCCAACGGAGAGATGAAGGAGCAGGAGGAGAGAAGGGAGAGGCGGAAGAGAGGAGGGAGGAGTGAGTGGTTTAGACTGAGATTAAACACTTAAACTAAAGATTTTCTTTAAGATTTTGCTTAAACCCTCTTTAAAGTTAAAAGTGTTGTAGAAAATATGTTTTATGTGTTACCTAAGAAAATGGCCATAAACCCTTAAATTCTTTCCTTAAAAACCCTTAGTGTAGGTCTATGATTGTGGGGAAGTGCGCTTCAAATATCCATCTCTTTTAAGGTGGAGCGGTGGGTGTGAGTAAGAAGCGACTGTATCTTTTAATGTGGAGCGGTGTGTGTGAGTAAGAAGTGACTGTATCTTTTAATGTGGAGCGGTGTGTGTGAGTAAGAAGCGACTGTATCTTTTAATGTGGAGCGGTGTGTGTGAGTAAGAAGCGACTGTATCTTTTAATGTGGAGCGGTGTGTGTGAGTAAGAAGCGACTGTATCTTTTAATGTGGAGCGGTGTGTGTGAGTAAGAAGCGACTGTATCTTTTAATGTGGAGCGGTGTGTGTGAGTAAGAAGCGACTGTATCTTTTAATGTGGAGCGGTGTGTGTGAGTAAGAAGCGACTGTATCTTTTAATGTGGAACGGTGTGTGTGAGTAAGAAGCGACTGTATCTTTTAATGTGGAGCGGTGTGTGTGAGTAAGAAGCGACTGTATCTTTTAATGTGGAGCGGTGTGTGTGAGTAAGAAGCGACTGTATCTTTTAATGTGGAGCGGTGTGTGTGAGTAAGAAGCGACTGTATCTTTTAATGTGGAGCGGTGTGTGTGAGTAAGAAGCGACTGTATCTTTTAATGTGGAGCGGTGTGTGTGAGTAAGAAGCGACTGTATCTTTTAATGTGGAGCGGTGTGTGTGAGTAAGAAGCGACTGTATCTTTTAATGTGGAGCGGTGTGTGTGAGTAAGAAGCGACTGTATCTTTTAATGTGGAGCGGTGTGTGTGAGTAAGAAGCGACTGTATCTTTTAATGTGGAGCGGTGTGTGTGAGTAAGAAGCGACTGTATCTTTTAATGTGGAGCGGTGTGTGTGAGTAAGAAGCGACTGTATCTTTTAATGTGGAACGGTGTGTGTGAGTAAGAAGCGACTGTATCTTTTAATGTGGAACGGTGTGTGTGAGTAAGAAGCGACTGTATCTTTTAATGTGGAGCGGTGTGTGTGAGTAAGAAGCGACTGTATCTTTTAATGTGGAGCGGTGTGTGTGAGTAAGAAGCGACTGTATCTTTTAATGTGGAACGGTGTGTGTGAGTAAGAAGCGACTGTATCTTTTAATGTGGAACGGTGTGTGTGAGTAAGAAGCGACTGTATGTTTCAAGTGATGTAACTGTAACAGCAAAAATAAGTCAGTGTTACCCCCCTATGGAGCAGGAATAGAGCAACATCCTCATCTCGGTTGGTGCCTTTCAGTGTTTGGAGTCTCTCTGTTGTCTAAAAACCTCTAGGTGGCGTTTCTCTGCCGTGAGCAGAGAGAGAGAAAGCCTAGCATACACTTTGACCCAGACACTTTGTTTTTTTTTTTTACCCATTTGCAGACAGTGGGGCTTGGTAAACACATTAGAGTGGTTTCCAGCGCAAACCGGCTACAGAGCCGCACATGGAGAGGAGACACACTCAGAGATTTATACACAGGGTTTTTAGATTAAAATTGTGAATTAAAAGGTGAACTTCTTCTTTGAGTGTTTCAAGAAGCTCCTTAACTGTTGGTTCATATAGAATAATTTAACATATGTATATATCCTCCTCTTTTAGGTTTTTGAGGTTTCGGAAGCTGATCGTGTAACTCTGTGAACTTTCTGAGATGGTGACAATCCTCCAGATCCTCTGAGAGATGAGCAGTTAGTAAGAAAAAGATTTGACAATCGTGCTAAAAGATGACCTCCGACCCTCCACACAGCGCCCCGTGGTTCACAGCTCCTCATGGCTTTTATTTTATTTGTTGTTTTGTTTACCATATTCTTCTAAAAGAACACATTTCTCCTCCTCAGTCCAGTTAGCTTTTCTATTCTTGGTCTATAGGTTTCTTTTTAAAAGCCCTCTTTTTTTTTTTTTTTTTTTTTTTTTTTTTTTTTTTTTTTGGGGGGGGGGGGTTGATGTTGGTTGCCATGAAAACAGTCAACCGTTACAGCCACAAAACCTGAGTCACTGCAGTAAACCGCTAATAGTTTCCTATCAGATCCTCACAGCAGTAGAGGCTGTAACTGCAGCATCACAGAAAGACCTGAATTGGCCATGTCCAGTTTCGTTTGTAGTCTTTACCCCTCCCTGCAGTGCTCGATTCTGTCCTGTCGGGGGCACTATACACACTACAGACTGTGTGTAGTTCCTGGTAGTTATTGGTTAATTCAGTCATCCCAGCATTAATAATCCCTCCCTCCCCTCTACGGTGGTGTTTAGGAGCTGCTGTTGGAATAGGTCCCAGGTCCTCAGCGGAGACAGCGGCGCCCCCTGGAGTCTCCGAGAGAGAGGGTCTCCAGCTGCTGCGATGTGCTCAGGACGGAGATGTGCGGAGGCTGCGGGAGCTGCTGGACCGCGGAGCAGATATTAACATCCACGACGAGTTTTACTGGACGCCGCTGATGTGTGGCAGCTTCGGGGGAAAGAGGGAGGTGGTCCGTCTGCTGCTGGAGCGGGGGGCCGCCTGGGTGGGGGTCACTGACACTCAGGTATCATTCTTTCATCTATTATCACTGCTGTCCCTATTCATAATGGTCTACTTCCTGAGGTTATGAATCATGTCTCTCTCTCTCTCTCTCTCTCTCTGCCTCTCTCCGCTCTTCTTTCTGTCTCTCTCTTCTTTCTCTCTCTCTCTCTTTGTTGTCCCTCTGTGTCTCTCTGTTCTCTCTCTCTCTGTTGTCTCTCGCTCTGTGTTCGTTCTCTCTGTGTCTGTCTGTTCTCTCTCTGTTCTTGCTGTGTTCGTTCTCTCTGTCTCTCTCTCTCTCTCTGTTCATTCTCTCCCTCTCTGTCTCTGTTCTCTCTCTCTGTTCTCTGTGTGTGTCTCTCTCTGTTCTCTCTCTCTGTTGTGTTCTCTTGCTGTGTTCGTTCTGTCTCTGTGTCTCTCACTGTTCTCTCTTTCTCTCTCTCTTCTCTTTCTCTGTCTCTCTGTTCTCTCTGTCTGTCTCTCTCTCTCTCTCTCTCTCTCTCGCTCTCTCTCTCTCTCAGGGTAGAGATGCTCGATCTCTCGCTCTTCAGGCTGGTCATCAGGATGTTGTGAGGGAATTGGATGAGTTTGGTGTCAGAGTAAACACACACCCCCTGCCTCCTAATGATGTCACACACAGGTTACAGCTGCAAACATGTTTACACCTCAGTTGCCCTTAAAGTAGCACTATGTAAGATTAGTTTTTTATCGCTTCGGGTGCTCCCACTAGTGTAATTCATTTGTTAGAGCACTGTACTAAAATCAAATCGGGGGAAGGTGGTTTCCTACATGCCTCCAAAATTTGAAGCTGTGATTTTAAGGTAAAAATATTACATAGTGTTCCTTTAAATCGGTATCCAGAATAAATAACATTAAACTAATATGAAGGGAGTATGGAAGCAAATCTGTCTCATCAGACTTTGAGATATTACCACCTTTGAATTTGTAGCACTGAAATTTTGCACTGAAATTATGCATCTGAATATAATTGCTCTTGAATAGAACTCTATTAGAATAGAATTTTCAAGAACAGTTTTCACTGTTATTATTCAAGGTTCAAAAAAATTCAAACAATATATTTCGAAGTTGCTCAGATTCGGTAGATGAAATTCAGATGCCAAAACACGAGTTACAAGAAATTCAGATACACATCCGGGATACAAAGTATGAGCAAACGATTCATTTGGATTTTCTCTTTCATCTTAAATGCTGCACTAGTTTCATTCTGTCGCCGCTAGGTGGCGAAATACGAACACAACGTCCTTACCATGGAAAAACTACACGTTTAGCTTCCTTCCGCGGATGTTATCTCTTTTTTAAGTTAATAACTACTGATCTAAAATGCAGACAACAATGCAGGCAAATTGAAATTACATAAATGGATATTGGGTGATGCTGCCATGTGCTGAGAATAAAAGGGAAATTCAACTAACACATGTGATCAGATATGGTTAAGATATTTAAGATTTTAGAGAACTAATGTTACATTAATTTTATATTTATCAATATTTAACACAGTGTATGTAATGTAATATACATTTATAATGTAATATACAATTGGCCGTGATACTCAAACACTAACACGCAATGCCAGTCAGAAAATACCTTGAAAAAGGCTTTAAATATTTTATTTTAAAAAAATGTTTTTTTTTGTTTGTTTGTTTGTTTGTTTTTTACTCTAAATGTAACTGCCGCCACATTTAAGGTGGAATGGAAAACTCGCTAAGTACAAGAGGGATATAAATTTACTAAAAATGAGATATCTTGTTTAACTACTCTAGCAGACTCTAGTGACATTGAGTGAGAGAAAAAGTTGAAATAACTTACTATACTTAATCTCTTTCACACATAGCTCCAACAGGCTTCCTTTTCAGATGCTCATGCAGTGATGTTGTGTTGCTGTGCCATGCGAGATCAGCTGTGCATATTTTGCACCTAACGCTGTTCCTTGAAGGCGTTAATATAAAGTGCTCCCATACTTTTGATGACTTGGGTCGTACATTTTTCTCTCTGCTTGTGCTAACATTATCCTGTGCTGTGACCGACTCCGCCATTTTTCAAACCCTTCTTCCAGATTTCATCACATGTAGTAACTGTACCTATGTGTATAATAACTTAGACCCAACTAATCGATTATTAAATTAGTTGCAATCTATTTTAACACTCGATTTTAATCGATTTAATCAATTAGTTGTTGCAGCCCTATTTCTGATGACCTCTAAGGGTCCTCAATGGGCTTATTCAGATTCTGAGTCCTGAGCTGGAGAGAGAGGGCTGTGAGGTTTTGTCCCGACAGCGCCCTAGTGTGTAAGGGCCGAATGGTAACCAGTGTGTATTTCCTTTTCTCCCCCCACAGCCCTCGTTGGTGTGAGGTGTGTGAGGTGAGTTACTCGGATGCTCTCCACACACATTGCTCGTCCACTCTGCACCAGTTCAATGCTCACACCCCCACCGTGGCCTGCCCCCACTACTGCCTCCCTGAGACCAGCGTCAGCTACAGGATGATGCTGCGCTCGGGATGGGACCCCCGCCTCGGACTTGGCCCCTCGCCCCGCTGCCCCCAGCGGCCCCTCGCCACCGTGCTGAAGAGAGACCTCACCGGCCTTGGCTTCGGAACCCCCCAGAGGGCCAAGGTCACACACTTCAGAGCCAGAGACCCCCGGGCTGTCCGCACAGAACCAGCTCGCAGGACGGGAATGCGTCTCACAGCCAGAAACGGGCCAGACAGACAGGACACAGAGAGAGGGACGAGTCTCACTGTGAAAGAGAGGAAAAGGAGAGAGGAAAGAGAGAGGAACTGGGAGAGGGACTTCCGCATGTCCTTCAACATCGACACTTAAATTCAGAGACCACTCTCATTTCTGTCCCACCTATGGGCAAGTCTCAGTGCAGAATATGAGAGAGAGAGAGAGAGAGAGAGAGAGAGAGAGAGAGAGAGAGAGAGAGAGAGAGAGAGAGAGAGAGAGAGAGAGAGAGAGAGAGAGAGAGAGAGAGAGAGAGAGAGAGAGAGAGAGAGAGAGAGAGAGAGAGAGAGAGAGAGAGAGAGAGAGAGAGAGAGAGAGAGAGAGAGAGAGAGAGAGAGAGAGAGAGAGAGAGAGAGTCTCAATGCTACACACAGGATAGAGAGAGAGGAGTTAAGTCCCAATCAGTCTGCAGTGGTTCCCTCCATTCTTGCTGAAGTTATAAGTTTGTGTTTCAGCCTGAACTGTGATGTTAATGAGGCACAGCCAATAAGAATGGAGATCATTTACATATACCTGTCCTAAGGACACATTCTGATTTTAAATGCTGGTTTATATTGTGAAGGTCCATGTAAAACCGTACGCTGGGGTTCACGTAGGGGTCATCCAACACGTTACTGTACTGAGCATGGGCACTAGGGGGCAGCATCCAGACTCGAGTCATTAAAGGAGCTGGAGAGTCAGGCGCTGGACCTGACGCACAGTTGTGTGTAGATCCACTCAGGGTGCAGCTGGAGACCTGGAGGGGGCAGCTCAGTGCATCTGAGAGACTCCTCCCAGAGCCAGCCGTGAGGGACCCAGCCGAGAAACATGAATTCAGAGGCAAAATAAAATACACTAAAAATGAATTTGTAGTATATTTATATTAATCATTCACAATAATCATAACTCATTATAAACACACCCCGCTCCTGGACACTGAGGAATATAGGAAAGCAGGGACAACCCTGGTGGAGTACAACAGAATGTCATCCACATTTAACCTATCCATGGCAGTGGATGGGTTAAATACACTCTCTCTCACACACACACACACACACACGCACAGAGATGCACTAGGGGCGGTAAACACAGCCAGAGCGGTGGGCAGCCATCCTAGCACCCAGAGGGCAGTTTGGAGTTAGGTGTCTTGATCAAGGGCATGTCAGCTGTGGATGTTGAGGGAGGAGACCGTGCTCTTTATTCACTCCCCCATCACTAATTTTCCTGCCGGTCGTTGAGATGGAACCAATGACCTTCTGAACACAAACCCACTTCTCTAAACATTAGGTCACAGATGCCCCTTATGCACAGTGTGACTACACAGTTTGTTACACGTTTGATGCTGAGTATGTGAGGACTGTCCACTTGCTTTAGGGCTTAGCTGCCTGTGGTTCCCTGGGTTCTATGGTGTGTGAGGACTGTCCACTTGCTTACTTGGGAACAAACCAGCAATCTTTCGGTTCCAAGCCCTCTAACCATTAGGCAACAGCTGCCCAGGCACTACCTGCTACTTCAGTTTGGAGGTTAAGTTGTCTCATGCCAGGGGAGTCCCTGGTCTCTGATTTTCAGGGTTCCTCAGAGTCAGGGGGCTGGTTCCGTGGCTCAACAGGCCTGTGGTCCCACACCTGACACAAGTCTATTAGACAAATCTCATACCACCTTAACACTTATATTTACCTTTCCAAACACAGACCTAGGCCTGTGTAATCACTCTATGGCTCAGGGCTGGGCAGTAACGCTGCTATGAGGTGGTTTATGGTGTTTGTGAACCATCAGGACTCTGGACTTTGGTTTGGCTGGACACAGTGCTGTCAGCCGGCGCTCTGCGCAGATGGACTTGATTAAAAACACAGTGTAAACAGGTTTAATAAAGACAAGGTGCTGTAAACACCAAGTGATACAGCAGGCACATGGTGGGTCCTACAGGTACGACCTG
The DNA here is from genome assembly GCF_029633855.1 of Hoplias malabaricus. Classification (NCBI taxonomy): domain Eukaryota; kingdom Metazoa; phylum Chordata; class Actinopteri; order Characiformes; family Erythrinidae; genus Hoplias; species Hoplias malabaricus. The sequence continues at coordinate 56,407,798 of NC_089801.1, read as the reverse complement.
TAGGAACATGGTGTTCATTCACAGAGCACTTCTTCAACAGGTTTTTCTAGGAGGGTACATCACCTCAGGGGACATTTGAGCCTATCCAATAGTAGAGGAGCTAAAGCTGCATTCATGTTACCTGGCTGAAATATCTCTAATTTTTTGCTTGTGACATAGATGTGATAAAATCTGGGAGACATTTTAGCTGAACTCTGTGCAGCAGTAAAAGCAGACTATTATAAAGGTATCAAGCTGCCACCATTTTAGAGACAGACTTGTTCAAATCAAAGACCGATCCGCCAAATCCCATCCGTGCAAAACATCAGAACTGATGAATGAGGCTTGTAATGTGAACGTACCTAAGTGATGCTGCTATTGGACTTCTATGATTAAGTTATCCAGATAAAAGCTCCCTGGGACAGTCAATCATATTTCTTGTAATTTTTACACAGTTCAGCTCTGTTTTTCCTGAACGATGCTCCATAGAGTGGGCCTCACAAGGGCAGCCATGTTGGATTAAATAGACCCCCACAGCTGGACACTCTCTGGGAGCTTAGGGAGCCTCCTCCAAGTTCACCAGTGTCCACCCCCTTCCCAGACGATCCACCCTCGTCCCCTCACCACACGCCAGCCATTTGGTTGAGAGTGTGGATTATTGGAGACAGGAACAGTCAGGAGGACTGAGAGAGGGACCACAGGTTGCCAGATTGGTGCTGTTTAAGTGCTGCAGCGCTTTACCTGGTGGAACCCGGTGGAGCGCTGGAACAGTGGAACTGTGCTAAAGCTGAAGATCTGGACTTGGGCAAAGTGCTGAAAGAAAGACTTTGATGTAAAGGAGTGAACATTAACGTCCCTTTCCTGTCTCTAAACATCCCTTTCCTGTCTCTAATGTTCTAAACATGAATGTTTTAAAACCCCAGTTTATGCTTCTGTGTAACTGTATGCTTCCTGGCACCTCATGTAACCTCTGCTCCGTCCCAGACATCACCCTCCTCCCTACAGAGTACACTTTAAAGATTTATAAAAGTAATAGAACTCGACCTCTGCATTGTGTACTACAGAGTGTAGAGGGAGAAGTTTAAGAAGCCTAGTGGCGTGAATGTGTAACTGCAGGACAATAACACAGAAGTATAAAAAATAAACACTGAACAATAGATATAATCTTCAGAGTGCTAGGTAACAAATATATTGTTAAATCCTTAAATTTCAGATTAGGAACTGAGTCACATTATCCAGTGTAGTAGAAACTGTGAATATATAGAATGTTAAAAGCTAACTGATTTACAGTGTCCAGTGTTCTAGGTAATTGTTAGTAGGCGACTTTGGAATGTGTGTGTGTGTGTGTGTGTGTGTTACAGACTGACTCTGGATCAGACTGAACTGAACTAGGTGCTGTAATAAACACAGGTGTAATTATATAACTCTGATCTCAGATCAATGGTGGCGCGGTGGCACAGCAGGTAGTGTCGCAGTCACACAGCTCCAGGGACCCGGAGGTTGTGGGTTAGAATACTAGGACATACTAACTACTAGGTAATTGTAAGAACCCTAGGGTACACTAAGCACTAGGTAAATGAAAGAATCTAACCATGTTCTATGTACTAGGTCATTTGAAGTGTCCCAGGCTCTGGACCCACCGCGACCCTGAATTGGATAAGCGATTACAGATAATGAATGAATGGTCCCGCTATAACCTTGCGTCCATCTCTCTGCAACCTGCTCCTGGAGGGCATGAGAGAAATGCAATTTTTTGTCAGTTGGCGAAGATCCATTATTGCGTTGAAGTCTCACAGGATTTCAGGTGAGTGATTTATAAATTATGACCATAAAATATATATTTTAGTACATTTTCGAATGTATATGTTGTATACTGTATACCTACTACCATAGTCCCCATTTACAGACAATTCTGGGTAGATACCTCAGTATTTTTGCTTAGTTTATCTGCATTATTTGTACAATTGATGTTAGCTAGCAATAGTTAGCTAACGTTACTGAACAGAACGTATAACTCCGGAATTTTAAATTTTAAAGAATTTTAAAAACCCTTTAATCCGTGAAAGTTTTTTTTTTGATTGATCAATGTTCTATATAAAACCATTTTGATTACTAAATAACCATTTCAAACTTACCTCTAACACACACTATCAATCCTCTCACACACCCCATCTTACCCTCTCACACTATCAAACCCTTTTACACACACTATTGAATTTCTCACACACACCATCAAATTCTCTCACACTAACCAATAAACTCTCTCTCACTCACACCATCAAATCCTCTCATTCGCACCATCAATTCTTTCACACACAACATTCGATAATGTGTGTGAGAGGTAAGTGAAATTTGGACTAAACGGCCTGTCATAAATAACCCTTGAAAAACCATTGTTTTTAAGTTGAAATATTTCCAATAAATAAGAAAATTAAAACTGTAAACTATACAATTCTTTTCATAGGTCAAGTATCTTCCCTTGGAGATTCAGTAAGATGTACAATGCGCACATTCGCACAATGGCATCCTCAAGAATGTCTGAAAGGAAAAACGGAAAATTTAACTTCAGAATCTAACCATTTACAGAGTAATAATGAGTGAGTGTATTTCTCCGCGTCTGCAGCAGACATTGAGGCTCACATAGCTGGAACTCTGAAGCATGCACCAGGGATTGTGCGGCGAAAAAGCGAATGTAAGTAAAAATCTAGTGAAACATGCAGTGTGTAAGATTTAGGGGATTTATTAGCAGAAATGCAATATAGAGTAGAAAACCATATGCTTATTAGAGTATAATTACCTGTAACTACAAATCTGTGTGCAAGAAGCATTATGAGAAGCATCATTAGGTATTAGAAGTAGGGATGCACAGATTTTTTATTTTTTGGGCCGATACAATAACCAAAAATTAGCATCTTGGATATTTATGTTTTTGTAATTAAAGCAAATTCACCTTGGATTAAAGTAAAATAAATTATTTTTAGTGTGGGTTGTCACAGGATAAGCTTTTTCTTCAGTATTTGTACATTTCTGTACTTTTTATTTGATCTTTTAAGTTTATTAGTTGCAGGTCCGTGTCCATTTTGGTCATTCTATTTTCTTTTTAAAAACAGATATTAAAAAATGAAAAATGGGTGGATATTTGATTTTCATTTTATATTCTAAATCCATATAATGTAAAAATTAACAATATTTCTTTTTTTTCTTTGAAATCAAAACATAAATATTTGCAAATGGTAAGAAACAGAAAAACAGTCTATCTTTATTTTTCTCAAACCCAAGTTTAACACCACCGTCAAGGCAACTCAAGGTGTGTAAATACAATGTGCTCACTTTAAATTTTTTTATGTTTGCTCTTGTACGTTTACTGTTTTCAAACCTGTTAGTAAGTATGGCTTTAGATCTACACTCTGAAACAATTGTACACATGGCAAGAGGGGACTATTCTTCAGCCATCTCTGCGATATTTCACATTGTTATTGAACCGGAGTTTAATATAATATAATATGTGTCATTATAAATAATGGTACATAAATATATGAAATAAGTAATACATGTTTTGCCTCATTAAAGTAATTTGAATAGAAAACTAATCATAATGACTTGTTAATTTTAGTCAAATATATTATTGCATGCATAGTGATGTAATAGAAACATCGTTGCTCAAACATGGGTTTCTGATTCTCTATCTTTTCTGAAGCATATGTTGTGTACTCTGTAATTAAAAAAAAAATGTAATGTGTGAAACAAAACTATGCCATAAGTACATTATCATGTAATTTTGTTGAAATATGAAAACAAAATGGATGACAGAGATTAAATTATGATATCTAGTTTTTTAAGTGCCTCTGTTCTGGCCACAGTAATGTCCATATTTTGTAACAGACTAAAATGATTGATGATGTGGATCAGGAAAAATGCACTGACACTATGTTACTATGAGAAATATAGAACAATATTTGCAAAATGTGATGTAACTTCATGTCTACTTTGTGACTATGAATGAGTAATTACGTTTTAGGTTGTCAGAATGTTGCAGAATACATGAAAGGGGCATTCTGGTATGTTGTAAGTCTGTTGCTGAATAAAAGGGTTTCATTTTGACTTTCTGACAATATTTACACAACGTCCCAAATGACTAATGTAGTGGTTTTTACCACGTTGTGAACACGTAGTTGTGTTTGCTGGGAATGTGCAACAGTAACACAAAAACACTTCCTCATTACAGGCGTCATTACTCATATAACATAGAAAAAGGCATAATGCGAACCAATAACATAGGTTCTTATTCCAACAAAGGCATAAAGTATTTTATTATAATATTTCTCCTAAGCAATGCTTATTGCTGTCCTACTTTAGCTTTAACCCTAACGAGAACATTTTTTTCAATTAACGTTATTTTGACTAATTTTCAAAAGTTTAATACTGACAAACAATGAAGTAGTAACGTTATATTTTCCGTAAATAAAAAAACGTAGTATTAACGGATGGTAATAGCGCCTTAATGAGGAAGTGTTTTTGTGTTACTGTTGCACATTCCCAGTTTTACTGTCAGATTTTCAGGAGAGGGAAATCAAATATAAAAATATTTGTATTATTTGTACATGTTAGGGTTTATACAACTGTGCTTTTAATTTAATTTAACACATTACTTTAGTAAACCCTACATCACTTTAGTAAACACAGTAATAAATGTTATATATTGCAGTGTTTTCTGCTGTAAACAGTGTGTGTGTGTGAAATATAAATCCCTAAAGTTTAAATAAAAATAAAAATATTGGGATGTTTTTGGAATTAACATGACGTTTTTGTGCCGTTGTTTCATTCAGCGATGACTGCGTGCCCATTGCTGTAATTGGCTGTTGCCACCTCAGTTCTGTTTTCTGATTGGCTGAGGGCGCTATATTCTGTGAATCTGAACGGTTTCATAACTTTCCTCCAAATAGGTGTTTGGTAACGCGTTTAAAACTCGCTTTAAAGTGTTTAAATCCTGTTTTAAAAGGAAGCATCGTATCTATCTTAATATTTGCCTCTGAGACTGTTGTTGCTTGTGTGTTTTCAGGACTGAAGGGTCTGCTATGGGTTCTCAGTGGCTCGGTTCTGCAGAAACATGGACCTGTGTCCTGCTGCTGCTCGCTCTGGTTCTGCTGTAAGATCATTATTTCACTCTCTTTTACAGCAAGGGAGCAGAGACATATGCTGTGTCCTAAATGGCTCCCTTTTCATTATTTACTACAGTATTCACTACATAGTGCACTGTTATAGTGAACTGAATTCAGATGGTATTATTTGGACATTAACTCATGCAGGTTTCTACTAAAAACGCTCTGGATTATGGATATGGATGGGATTGTTTGATTGCACTGAAACTTGTGCGCTATGATTTTGGACCCTACTCCAAAATAGTGCACTATAGAGTGAATAGAGTGCACTATAATGCACTAGAGAGTGTCCTGTTCTGTGTATCCCCATTTACAGAATTGTGGGCAGTGTGTGTGTGTGTAAAGACTATGTGTTTGTTACAGGTGTGTAACTGTGCTAAAGCTGAAGATCTGGACTTGGGCAAAGTGCTGAAAGAAAGACTTTGATGTAAAGGAGTGAACATTAACGTCCCTTTCCTGTCTCTAAACATCCCTTTCCTGTCTCTAATGTTCTAAACATGAATGTTTTAAAACCCCAGTTTATGCTTCTGTGTAACTGTATGCTTCCTGGCACCTCATGTAACCTCTGCTCCGTCCCAGACATCACCCTCCTCCCTACAGAGTACACTTTAAAGATTTATAAAAGTAATAGAACTCGACCTCTGCATTGTGTACTACAGAGTGTAGAGGGAGAAGTTTAAGAAGCCTAGTGGCGTGAATGTGTAACTGCAGGACAATAACACAGAAGTATAAAAAATAAACACTGAACAATAGATATAATCTTCAGAGTGCTAGGTAACAAATATATTGTTAAATCCTTAAATTTCAGATTAGGAACTGAGTCACATTATCCAGTGTAGTAGAAACTGTGAATATATAGAATGTTAAAAGCTAACTGATTTACAGTGTCCAGTGTTCTAGGTAATTGTTAGTAGGCGACTTTGGAATGTGTGTGTGTGTGTGTGTGTGTGTTACAGACTGACTCTGGATCAGACTGAACTGAACTAGGTGCTGTAATAAACACAGGTGTAATTATATAACTCTGATCACAGATCAATGGTGGCGCGGTGGCACAGCAGGTAGTGTCGCAGTCACACAGCTCCAGGGACCTGGAGGTTGTGGGTTAGAATACTAGGACATACTAACTACTAGGTAATTGTAAGAACCCTAGGGTACACTAAGCACTAGGTAAATGAAAGAATCTAACCATGTTCTATGTACTAGGTCATTTGAAGTGTCCCAGGCTCTGGACCCACCGCGACCCTGAATTGGATAAGCGATTACAGATAATGAATGAATGGTCCCGCTATAACCTTGCGTCCATCTCTCTGCAACCTGCTCCTGGAGGGCACGAGAGAAATGCAATTTTTTGTCAGTTGGCGAAGATCCATTATTGCGTTGAAGTCTCACAGGATTTCAGGTGAGTGATTTATAAATTATGACCATAAAATATATATTTTAGTACATTTTCGAATGTATATGTTGTATACTGTATACCTACTACCATAGTCCCCATTTACAGACAATTCTGGGTAGATACCTCAGTATTTTTGCTTAGTTTATCTGCATTATTTGTACAATTGATGTTAGCTAGCAATAGTTAGCTAACGTTACTGAACAGAACGTATAACTCCGGAATTTTAAATTTTAAAGAATTTTAAAAACCCTTTAATCCGTGAAAGTTTTTTTTTTGATTGATCAATGTTCTATATAAAACCATTTTGATTACTAAATAACCATTTCAAACTTACCTCTAACACACACTATCAATCCTCTCACACACCCCATCTTACCCTCTCACACTATCAAACCCTTTTACACACACTATTGAATTTCTCACACACACCATCAAATTCTCTCACACTAACCAATAAACTCTCTCTCACTCACACCATCAAATCCTCTCATTCGCACCATCAATTCTTTCACACACAACATTCGATAATGTGTGTGAGAGGTAAGTGAAATTTGGACTAAACGGCCTGTCATAAATAACCCTTGAAAAACCATTGTTTTTAAGTTGAAATATTTCCAATAAATAAGAAAATTAAAACTGTAAACTATACAATTCTTTTCATAGGTCAAGTATCTTCCCTTGGAGATTCAGTAAGATGTACAATGCGCACATTCGCACAATGGCATCCTCAAGAATGTCTGAAAGGAAAAACGGAAAATTTAACTTCAGAATCTAACCATTTACAGAGTAATAATGAGTGAGTGTATTTCTCCGCGTCTGCAGCAGACATTGAGGCTCACATAGCTGGAACTCTGAAGCATGCACCAGGGATTGTGCGGCGAAAAAGCGAATGTAAGTAAAAATCTAGTGAAACATGCAGTGTGTAAGATTTAGGGGATTTATTAGCAGAAATGCAATATAGAGTAGAAAACCATATGCTTATTAGAGTATAATTACCTGTAACTACAAATCTGTGTGCAAGAAGCATTATGAGAAGCATCATTAGGTACTAGAAGTAGGGATGCACAGATTTTTTATTTTTTGGGCCGATACAATAACCAAAAATTAGCATCTTGGATATTTATGTTTTTGTAATTAAAGCAAATTCACCTTGGATTAAAGTAAAATAAATTATTTTTAGTGTGGGTTGTCACAGGATAAGCTTTTTCTTCAGTATTTGTACATTTCTGTACTTTTTATTTGATCTTTTAAGTTTATTAGTTGCAGGTCCGTGTCCATTTTGGTCATTCTATTTTCTTTTTAAAAACAGATATTAAAAAATGAAAAATGGGTGGATATTTGATTTTCATTTTATATTCTAAATCCATATAATGTAAAAATTAACAATATTTCTTTTTTTTCTTTGAAATCAAAACATAAATATTTGCAAATGGTAAGAAACAGAAAAACAGTCTATCTTTATTTTTCTCAAACCCAAGTTTAACACCACCGTCAAGGCAACTCAAGGTGTGTAAATACAATGTGCTCACTTTAAATTTTTTTATGTTTGCTCTTGTACGTTTACTGTTTTCAAACCTGTTAGTAAGTATGGCTTTAGATCTACACTCTGAAACAATTGTACACATGGCAAGAGGGGACTATTCTTCAGCCATCTCTGCGATATTTCACATTGTTATGGAACCGGAGTTTAATATAATATAATATGTGTCATTATAAATAATGGTACATAAATATATGAAATAAGTAATACATGTTTTGCCTCATTAAAGTAATTTGAATAGAAAACTAATCATAATGACTTGTTAATTTTAGTCAAATATATTATTGCATGCATAGTGATGTAATAGAAACATCGTTGCTCAAACATGGGTTTCTGATTCTCTATCTTTTCTGAAGCATATGTTGTGTACTCTGTAATTAAAAAAAAAATGTAATGTTGTGCCTATACGTGAAGTGCAGATGGCTTCACCATCAGTTTCCAATCCCTTTCTTCTTCATAACAATGTGAAATAGCCCCAGAGATGGCAGTAGAATAGTCTCCTCTTGCCATGTGTACAATTGTTTCAGAGTGTGGATCTAAAGACATCCTTCTAACTAACTAACTAAGTATTAAAGCAAACATAAAAAAAATATTAAAGTGAGCGCCTTGTATTTACCTTGAGTTGCCTTGATGACGGTGTTACACTTAGGTTTGAGAAAAATAAAAAGACGGACTGTTTTTCTTTTTCTTACTCTGTGCGAATATTTAAGTTTTGATTTCTAAAAATAAATATTCTTGATTTGGATTTGGAGTATGAAATGAAAATCAAATAACCATTCATTTTAATTTTTTAATATCTGTTTTTAAAATGAAAAAAATAGAATGACCAAAAAGTACATGGACCCTCCAGTGTATGTAACAGCTAAATGATTTATGTTTATAATAGGTAAACAAAAAAGAGAGATTGGTTTGTATTCGTTGTATTTCTATTCAAGGCAAAAAGTTCAACAAAAAATGACTGCAGACTGTGCATATACTAGTGACTGTGTGGTAAGACTCAGTAAAGTTGTCATTTCTAATAGGTACTTCATAAATCCAACAGTTATCAATTCAGAGTTTACCATACTATGTACCTATGAAATATAAAGTGATATTACTGTATAGTTTTTGAGTAAATGGCATCCGAAATCTCACATTTTTAAATGGTTTTTAATGATCGGTCAATTTCCATGCTTCATAAAATTGTCATTTCTAATATGTAGTCCATATAAGCATGAGATCTCAGCTCAATATTTATCACACTATGTTCTTATGAAATATACATTTATTTTAACTTTGTAGGTGGTAGGTCAGGAGGGATTTTAGCATGTTTAGGCACTTGGTGCATTAGTATCTCCTTCCATTCAGAGTGATATTTTCTAGTTAGGGCATATTTGTTATGAAGGTAAAATTTAAAAATCAAGGTATATTTCATTAAATATATTTCAACAAAAAAATACATATATCCTTTATTATTTATATTATTATTAAGCTATAGACATTACCACACATTACACACACATACAATAATTAATTTCCAACTGTCTACATTTTCTGTTTTATGTGTGGGATAGCTTACATCACATCAGAGAAATTCTGAAAAGCTAAACAGAAAAGACTGTAAATGGTTTCTATTTAAAAGTGCCTAAATTATTTAATGCTCTTAGATCTTCTGTAAGGTTATTATAATGTTTAGGGGAATAATAGAAAACACAGCTTCTCTGCATTCAAACTTGTGACCAAACTACTTGCTTTGTGCAAGAAGCGGCATCTTGTCATTATAATGTGTTAGTAACAACTTCCCATTGCAAAGTCTCAGCAGTCGTTTGACAGCTAAAACATACTTTTAGGAGGCAAAAACAGTGCACAGCTTCCATTCGGTCCTTGCACCAGTCAGATGTCAGTCACGTTTACTGTTAACTTTTCACATTTCCAGTCCCAGATACTCGAGTCCTCACCTAGGACCGGTTCTGGAACTGGATGGTCAAGAAGCTCATAGCTGGTTTACTTTTACATACAAGAACTTACAAACTTGGAAAGGGGAGTAATGCCATAAGCTGAAGCAGTCACATTACAAAAGGAACCAATCACACAATCCCACTAAGTAAGGACAGATATCTCTGCATTAAAAAAAAAACAAGGAATGGGCCCCACTAAAAACTTGGAGAGGTGCAGAGAAGATGGGGATTGTTCTGAGAGCCATGTACAGCAGAAGGGAGGGATTTTCCATTTCACTGCTAGATGTCACTAAATCTTACACAGTGCTCCTTGTATTTTCTATTCTATTGAATTATAGGGATAGAAGCAATGCTCATCACTTGTGAATTGTCTCTTTTATTTTCCCTACAGCCTTTGGTGAACCCAGGCCCAGTGGAATCTGAAATGTAGCCAATGATTTCATTAGTTCATATATATGATATATATATAGTAGTTGAACCTAGTTATTTATGTTACTTTTGTTACTCCAGAGTTTATAAGGCTCATACTCTATCATTTCTTTACTTCTACATGAAAATTTTCCAACCTCACTGTTCCTTAGAATTCAACTGTTTTTGTTGTATAAATAAATGAACTTTGTTCTGACTGACTCCTGTTTATTGTGCTCTGAATTTAAAATGCAGTTTGCTCTTAACTTTAATGTGAGTGGATGGAGCTTAACTGTTGTAAAGAGTATGTGTTTGTTTGTGTGTGTGTGTGTGTGTGTGTTGTTGTGTATAATGTGTATAAACATGCATCCTCTATTTGTAAAAATATTTTTGATTAAACTGCATTATGAATTTTATTGTGATTGTCTGATATGTATTATTTATTATGTTTGTGTAATGCTTGTAGTTATGTTTTGCATCATTCTAATTTTGGAAACAAAACTATGCCATAAGTACATTATCATGTAATTTTGTTGAAATATGAAAACAAAATGGATGACAGAGATTAAATTATGATATCTAGTTTTTTAAGTGCCTCTGTTCTGGCCACAGTAATGTCCATATTTTGTAACAGACTAAAATGATTGATGATGTGGATCAGGAAAAATGCACTGACACTATGTTACTATGAGAAATATAGAACAATATTTGCAAAATGTGATGTAACTTCATGTCTACTTTGTGACTATGAATGAGTAATTACATTTTAGGTTGTCAGAATGTTGCAGAATACATGAAAGGGGCATTCTGGTATGTTGTAAGTCTGTTGCTGAATAAAAGGGTTTCATTTTGACTTTCTGACAATATTTACACAACGTCCCAAATGACTAATGTAGTGGTTTTTACCACGTTGTGAACACGTAGTTGTGTTTGCTGGGAATGTGCAACAGTAACACAAAAACACTTCCTCATTACAGGCGTCATTACTCATATAACATAGAAAAAGGCATAATGCGAACCAATAACATAGGTTCTTATTCCAACAAAGGCATAAAGTATTTTATTATAATATTTCTCCTAAGCAATGCTTATTGCTGTCCTACTTTAGCTTTAACCCTAACGAGAACATTTTTTTCAATTAACGTTATTTTGACTAATTTTCAAAAGTTTAATACTGACAAACAATGAAGTAGTAACGTTATATTTTCCGTAAATAAAAAAACGTAGTATTAACGGATGGTAATAGCGCCTTAATGAGGAAGTGTTTTTGTGTTACTGTTGCACATTCCCAGTTTTACTGTCAGATTTTCAGGAGAGGGAAATCAAATATAAAAATATTTGTATTATTTGTACATGTTAGGGTTTATACAACTGTGCTTTTAATTTAATTTAACACATTACTTTAGTAAACCCTACATCACTTTAGTAAACACAGTAATAAATGTTATATATTGCAGTGTTTTCTGCTGTAAACAGTGTGTGTGTGTGAAATATAAATCCCTAAAGTTTAAATAAAAATAAAAATATTGGGATGTTTTTGGAATTAACATGACGTTTTTGTGCCGTTGTTTCATTCAGCGATGACTGCGTGCCCATTGCTGTAATTGGCTGTTGCCACCTCAGTTCTGTTTTCTGATTGGCTGAGGGCGCTATATTCTGTGAATCTGAACGGTTTCATAACTTTCCTCCAAATAGGTGTTTGGTAACGCGTTTAAAACTCGCTTTAAAGTGTTTAAATCCTGTTTTAAAAGGAAGCATCGTATCTATCTTAATATTTGCCTCTGAGACTGTTGTTGCTTGTGTGTTTTCAGGACTGAAGGGTCTGCTATGGGTTCTCAGTGGCTCGGTTCTGCAGAAACATGGACCTGTGTCCTGCTGCTGCTCGCTCTGGTTCTGCTGTAAGATCATTATTTCACTCTCTTTTACAGCAAGGGAGCAGAGACATATGCTGTGTCCTAAATGGCTCCCTTTTCATTATTTACTACAGTATTCACTACATAGTGCACTGTTATAGTGAACTGAATTCAGATGGTATTATTTGGACATTAACTCATGCAGGTTTCTACTAAAAACGCTCTGGATTATGGATATGGATGGGATTGTTTGATTGCACTGAAACTTGTGCGCTATGATTTTGGACCCTACTCCAAAATAGTGCACTATAGAGTGAATAGAGTGCACTATAATGCACTAGAGAGTGTCCTGTTCTGTGTATCCCCATTTACAGAATTGTGGGCAGTGTGTGTGTGTGTAAAGACTATGTGTTTGTTACAGGTATGATTACAGGTGCAGGACTCTACTAAGGAGTTTCGGAATTCCTGGACCTACACCTCTCCCTATCTTCGGAACTGTATTCGAGTACAGAAAGGTGTGTAGTGTGGTAACACACTTATTCCTATCTGGAATGTGTATTCTGCATCTGTGGACGGAGCACTGATCAAAAATAAGTGACCATGGCATTGATTGTTTCCTCCAGGGTTTCCATGGCTTTGATATGGAGTGCTTCAGAAAGTATGGGAGAGTTTGGGCGTGAGTGCAGAAGATTCCCTGTAAATTATTTTAAAATCAGTACACTATGGACCTGTCCTAAACCCTAGTGAGCTGTCGATATAGAGAGCGTTTTACGTCACAGTGTGCACGCTGCTGACAAGTGGGCTGTCCCAGTTCTAAGACATTAAATATGATGCCTGCTGAGATACCTTAATCTGGCCGAATTTTAAGGCGACATTGAACCATTCCTCAGCTAGGAAGGCAATCCCATGAAGCACAACTCCCACAAAAATAATTAAAATGGAAATGGAGCATAATCCATGGCGTCATGAGGTCAGACATCAGTCAAAACGCTGCCAACTTAAACAACTGCCTACTTAGGGATCTCACTAAGATTTGGGACAGACCCTATGTATACACCAATATTAAACCAGGTGAGGTGAGGAATGCTGATGATCCAGTTACAGCGCCTCTTGTCTAGGATGGTTCTTGAAGTTGATGTTGGAAGCAGTAGAAATGGTCAGTGTAAGGATCTGAGTCACGTAGACCAGGGCCATCCTGCCTTCCTCTGATCACAGCAGACTGTAAACCCCACAGAACTGAGTTTTTAGACGCTCTGACCAAACCATCACAGCATGGCCCTCAGATCCCTAGCTGACCATTTGAGGCTAATGAGTGTATATAGAGTTGTCCGGTGCTTGTGGTTTGACCCAGATACTCAAGGCGCTGTAATAAATACGCTCCTGTTTTCTGCTGCAGAATTTACGACGTGAGGCAGCCCGTGATCTGTGTGATGGACAAAGAGGTCATCAAATGCGTCCTGGTCAAAGACTGCTACTCCCTCTTCACCAACAGACGGGTACCACTTCAACCTAACTTCACACTTCAACTAACCTCACACTTTAATCCCAGGGGTATGAGCCTGCCCTGCTGAGGACTCTTAGTCCTTTTCCTCCAAATAAACTCAGGTTCTTGAACTTTTTACATTCAGGATTAGAACCTTGGTGTTCTCCAGTGACCTCTCACCGAGTCTCACAAAGCCCCAGAAAACACACACACATACACACAATATTTTCCTGATTTTATTTCCTCACCATTTTCTGTTTTCAGATCATAAAGCGGAAAATGACTCGTCCAGTTCTGCTGACATGAAGATTCTTTACTCTCTGAGCTCTTTCTGGAACTTATTTATCTCCATGGATGCCGTCATGGTTCCTGCTGAAGAACCAACTAATCTTGTTCCAGCAGAACCTGTTTTAGATGGCAGAATTGTGCTGACACTAAAATTAAATGTTAAACTAAAAAACTAAAAAAATGAAAAGGGCTGGCTCTGGTTCAGGACAGTGAACTCCTCCGAATGTCAGGACACAGCTGTGGTCAGCAGTGGATATGCTGTGGAGAACATGGTTCTGTTTGTTTTTCCAGGACTTCGCTTTGAACGGTGAACTGTACGATGCTCTGTCCGTCGTTACTGACAACGACTGGAGGAGAATCCGCAGCATCCTGTCCCCGTCCTTCACCAGCGGTAGACTGAAGGAGGTGTGTTAGTATGGAACTAATAGGACCACACCAAACTAGCAGTTAATAATTACATTCAGCTCACCCCACTCCTGAGGGTCTCAACCAGCTAAATATGCTAATGTCAGAAACTGGGAAAATACATTACATAACAACACGCTAAATAAAAAAAACGTCATTCACTGAACTGAGCCATTAGTGCTGAGCTGATGAACAGAACTGGAGCAGTAAATACTCTTCTCTGAGTGTTAAATACAAGGAGAGCTTGTTATAGCTAAAGGTTTTTGTTAAAAATTGTTCTGAAGACCTGCAGAAATGAGCAAAATGTAACTGTGTTTTGTAGATGTTTGGCATCATGAAGAGGCATACAGGCACTTTATTAAAAAACCTTCAGAAGACTGCAGAACATCCCTGCAGAACAGGACCGTGGACATCAAAGGGTGACTTTATTAAATATTAAAGGTGCTGTATTCTCCCTTGTCTCCACAGCCCCTGTTCCTTTAAATAATAATTAGCCGCTCGCTGTTCACCCCGACCATGAGCTCCTCCTCCAGCTCCTTCATCCTCGAGAAAACCATCAAAAATCTACACCCCGGGATATGACAGAATATTCCCCTCATGTCAGTTCAGACGGGGTTAATAACCTAGGGTTATATTTACTGCTTGTTTTACAGAAGGTAAAATGCTCAGGAATCTTTTCTGAAACAGGAGTGTACACTCTGGAAAATTGACAGAAATGGTCTGTTTAGAAGGGTTCAAAACACAGAGATACTCCGGGAATAATTACTTTATCCCACGTCCACAGGGAAGATTAATACCTCCAAATAGGGCTTTAGGCAGCACACGGAAAACTGACTGGGGGTTTTGTTTCACAATGTATTTAATGTGGATTTAATATGTATTTAATTAGTTTCACACTGTATTTAACCTGATTACTGCATGTCTGTAATGGTCAGGGTGTTTGGGCCGTACAGTATGGACGTAGTGACCAGCACTGCCTTCAGTGTGGACATCGACTCTTTAAACAATCCCAACGACCCCTTCGTAACCAACGTGAAGAAGCTCACTCTGAATTTCCTCAGTCCAGTCTTCCTCCTCGCTGGTAACTCGCATCTCATACACAAGTCATTAAAGCAACTGTAGGTAATATTTTGACTTTAAACTTTCAACTTACTTAACATTAACAGTTTAAGAGTAACATCGCTGTAGAATGCATCACAAACCAAGACTGAGCCAACTCCCAGTGATTCACTGGACAACTCATTGGCTGACAGTTGATATGAAGTTGATATGACTCCCAAACGCTGGAAGAATCGATTCTTTGGGAGTCGACCCACTTCACTGTGTTGCCCGGCCGCTCTCTCCCCATAAACATCAAACAGAGCATTTTCCTGTTTTTATTTCCTTGTGATTTGCTGTTTTCAAATCTGAAATGGCGTGTAATTTATCAGTCTTTCATTTTTAGGTTTAGTTTTTAAAAATGAAAAATGAAAAACTTTTCATCATTGTTCTTGTCTTTAAATGATTATTTTTAATCAGTTCTTGTCCCAAACTCATTATAAAAGGAATACTTTTGATCATCATTTTTGTTGATGAAATAAACACAGATCCACCAGTGCTTTTCTATTGAGATTTCACACATTGCATTTGGACAGTGTGCAGCGGAGACAGATGTTTCCATACGTGTCCCCTAACGTGTGGCTCGCCTGTCCCCATGTCTCAGTGCTGTTCCCCTTCACAATACCCCTGCTGGAGAAGATGAACTACTCCTTCTTTCCGCTGTCTGTGATAGACTTCTTTATCAACGTCCTGAAGAAGATCAAAGCTGACCGACAGCACAAGGACCACAGGGTACGAATGGTGCTAAAGGTGTTGAGGCTGAGTTTGTTTAGCACCCTTTGCTCTTAGTGAAATCAGAGACCACCCTTTATTTCCTGTCAAAACAGCCATAACAGTCAAGACCAAGAGGGATGTATAAGCGAGTCCAGAGGGGTGTAAAGTTCTCATTAAGTGTTTTTTTACAGAGTCGAGTGGACTTCCTTCAGTTAATGATGGACTCCCAGAAATCAGACACAGGGTGCGAAAAAGAGACAAGCAGAGGTACATTCTTTAATACTCCACTTATTTAAAAATTATGGGGAAGCTGCAGAGTTTCAGGGTCCTGAGTTGGATCCTCCCCACTGCCTGTGTTTACCAGGTTTTGTCTCAGCAGGTCTCACCGATCATGAGATTCTGTCCCAGGCAATGGTCTTCATCTTCGCTGGTTATGAGACGAGTAGCAGCACACTGTCCTTCTTCTTTTACAACATCGCCACAAACCCAGACACAATGAAGAAACTCCAGGAGGAGATTGACCTCACTTGCCCTGATAAGGTAATTCCCTCTGATTACACACAGATTAAACATTTGGACCGAACTCAGAGAGACTCACCTCACCACGCCTTATCTCACATAAACACACTAGCCACGCTAGCCCCAAACTGTACCAGGAGGCTACTCCACAGTTGAGGAGCTTTGTGAGAAAAGGCATGTCCTCCTGCATTATTTTTTCAAAAACAAGGAACTAAGAGTAGAGCAGAGTCCTGAGAACTAAGTATATGTGATGGGTGACTGGGACACACGCCAAGCACGGTAAGATCACGATACACCCAGTCCTTCGTTTTCTCCAGTTCCCCTGTTAGCTCCTAGCTAAATTCCCCATCACACACAACGCCCTCAACACTGTAGGTCACCTGACAGCCCAGTATGCAGGAGGAGAGCTCCAAATGCCCAGGTGCAGTGCTGTCTGCGCTGAACTGGGCAATGAAGGGAGGCAGGGGGGCTCTGACCTGCCCAGAAAGCGAGACAGTTGTACTCCCTAGGACTCCCTGCAAAGTCCTGATGATAGGGTCAAAGTTTAGACAACTGCAGTACTCAGGAGACACACCAATGCTATACCCTCTGACCAATAGCAGTGCACTTATTAGACAACAAAACTTAACAAACAGGAACAGCCATTGGCTCAGGAGCTGCTGAGTGGTTTTCTTTTATTGTCTCACTGTTGAATGTTCCAAACACAGCCATGTGTCATGTAAATGTTATGCATGTGAGTTCTGAATGTTTCTGGCCAGAACAGATGATAAGGTGTTGCGGTTTCAGGTGCATTATCAGGTAAGCAACATCATTTGTCTTGTCCAGATGTGTCCAGACTTCTCTTGTTCTCCTGTAGGCTGCAGTCCATTACGATGCTCTGATGAGTATGGACTATCTGGACGCTGCTCTGAACGAGTCGCTGAGGTTGTTTCCTGTGGTGCCTCGGCTGGAGAGGATTGGTAAGAAAACCGTGGAGATACAAGGTGTCACCATCCCTGAGGGAACCGTGGTGGTAATACCCACATTCGTCCTCCACCGGGACCCGGAGTACTGGCCTGAACCGGAAGAGTTTCACCCTGAGAGGTAGATATTACTGCAGTGTGTAAACTGTGTGTTCTGTTGGTGTCCAGGTTCTCTAAGGAGAATAAGGACAGTGTGGACCCCTATGTGGACAGTGTATAAAGTGTGTTCTGCTGGTGTCCAGGTTCTCTAAGGAGAATAAGGACTGTGTGGACCCCTATGTGTACATGCCGTTTGGAGCTGGACCCAGGAACTGTATCGGGATGAGATTTGCTCAGGTGGCCATGAAGCTGGCCATCGTGGAGATTCTGCAGAGGTTCGATGTCAGCGTCTGTGAGGAGACTCAGGTCAGTGTCTTATAAAATAAAACATTGTTGCAGTCTGCAGAAATTAAACTTAGACACATTTATCTGTGAAATTTCTCAGTGGATCAGAGTAAATTAATGCTTGCATAGCAGACAAAAAAGAAATATAACTTTAGTATCAGCGCTCTTACTGATGTTATACCAAATGTTATATTTTCTTTGTTCAGGTTCCTCTGGAGTTGAGTTCAGGAGTAATTCTGAACCCTACTAAACCCATCATACTCAGATTCAGCCCAAGAATAGCGTTCCAGCCCAGCAACACAAACAACCACAGCCTAATTTAACCTGTTGTTTATTTATAAATCTATACGTTTAGTATAAAATAATGAGATTTTTATTATCATTTCCTTCAGTGTATATTAACCAAAATTTCAAACCATTTCCAATGTATATATATATATATATATATATATATATATATATATATATATATATGAATGCAATATGAAATGGTTTACATAAAACACTACTTTACTTTGTAGAAACACATGGTGTCAGTGTCCACTTATTCAGTATCAGCTGTGAATTTCTTTTGATTATTTACACAGCTACTACCCCTACATATAGTTATAGCACCGAAATACTGATATACACCAGCTACAGCTGTTTACTCCTACATACAGTGACAGCACCAAAATACTGACACACACCAACTACGGCCACTTACTCCTACATACAGTTACAGCACCAAAATACTGATGTAAGGTACTTAGTTTTGTGTTCTGTTTTGTATTGTTTCTTGTTTTTGCTCCCCTCATCATAAGACTGTTTCTCCCTGTCTTGTGTCTGCTTCCTGCTTGTCCTCAGGTCATGTGATACCCTTCCCTTGTGTACCTAGTGTCACGTGTCTTAGTGTTCAGGTGTCTGTTGTTAGTGTGGTCTTTATATTGTCCTGTTCAGTGTTTCTTGTTGTGGGTCATTGGATGTATCAATGTTGTTTGTATGCATTCTGTCTCTGCTTCATGTCTCTCTCTTGTCACATTATATCAAGTTCTGTGTTTAAAGCCTTGTTGAGCCTTGCACTTTGTTTAGCCTTGTTCTGTGTTTAGCCTAACTCAGTGTTCACCCCTTTGTTTAGTATAGCGTTGTTCAGTGTTTAGCTTCTTGTTTAGTGTTTAGTTTTGTTTAGGTTCTCGTTTAGTGTTTAGCTTTGTTTAGCCTGTTTGTTTAGTGCTTACCCAGTAAACAAGGAATGTCCCTGGACGTTCAAAATAGGTCTAAAAGTAGTCTGTCCGTCAAGGACATATTTTAAACGTCAATGGACGTCCAAAATCCATCTTAATAAGTTAAGTGGTGACCAATCAATAACGTCAGTGGACGTCCAAAATGCGTTTTATACAAGTAATTTATTTCGGGACCAATTAATAACATCGATGGACGTCCAAAATACGTCTAATAGTCATCTTTTCAATGTCTGTGTTTGGACGTCTTTTCAACTTTCATTTTCAACCTTAAGTGAATGATTAGACGGCAGTCATTATATTATTTCAATGTTGAATCAGCGGCTAAATGTTTACTGGGTGGCCACTTTTTTAGTGTTTAGTCTGTGTTTAGCTCTTGTGTTTAGTGTCCTAGCCCTTGTGTTTAACCACTCTGTCTAGTTCTGTTGTTGTTATTAAAAGTCTCCTGCACTTACCTCCATTCCTGTTAATATCTCTGTCACCATGACACCCCACATCATTACAACTGACACACACCAGCTGCAGCCATTTACTCCTACATAGAGTTACTGCACCAAAATACTGACACACACCAGCTACAGCCATTTATTCCTACATGCAGTTACAGCAAAAATATCTCCAGCATAATTTTCACAGATATTACATTTTAAACAACACGAGAAATGTCTGAAACAGTGAGTGTTACACACAATTAGACTTTTTCACACGTGGTTTCATGCTGTTGTGCCTCGTCTCACTCAGCCTTATTGTATGGTGATGTGGATGCAGCGAGGTGAGAGTAATAATGCCTGATACAAAAATAATTTAGGAGAAGGCAAATATACAGTATATATATATATATATATATATATATATATATATATATATATATATATATATGTGTGTGTGTGTGTGTGTGTGTGTTAAATGTTTATCCAAAGAATTCTGTGCCGCTCCCTGATTATATAACACACTGATTTTATCTGACTCTTTTCCACCTTGAGGCTCCAGGAATCTGAATGGACTTTACCCTTTAAACTGTACCCTACTGTACACACTCTACATGATGTACATATCGTATTTACTGTTTTTACCTCTGGCACTCTGTTTCATATGCTGTATGTAGTATATACACTACAGTTGTTCAGTTATTGACATGTCATTAGTGTTTTATGAGCTTAGTATTGCGTTATTATGTTATTAGTGTTATATATATGTTATGACAATTTATGGCACTGATGTTTTTGTTATTAACCTGGTGTTTAGAGAGGTTTTGATGTCAGAAACAATCAGAAATTTCTCAGTGTTTTCTTCTCCTCTCACCCTCTTTCTCTCTCTCTCTCTCTCTCTCTCTCACACACACACACACACACACACACACACACACTCTCTCTCCCACTCTTTATCCCTAACTCACTCTGGCCCCACATGACAACTCCTGGCAACCACACGTTAAGAACTCTCTTAACCTCGCCGTGCTGCTCTATATAATAAAAGCCCCAGTTTATTTGTTCATTTCTTAAAGAGGTTGTGAAACCGGTTCCATTTCCATCTCTCATTACAGTAGATTTCATAAGCACCAATCACCACACTCTCAACAAACAGGGTCTGGCACATGGTGTGAGACACAGAGAGAGAGAACTGAGAGAAGAAAACAAGGAGAGGAATGCAGAGAGAGAGAGAGAGAGCGAGAGTAAATGAAACCAAGGGAGAGAATAAACAGAGGGAGAGGGTGTGTGTAAAGTTGAGGATGACGTAAAGCCCCGGGCCGTGTGCAGAGGTGAGTTCCTATAAAGTCCCCACTCTGCGAGGTTCCATCAGTCAGAACTCGTCCCCCTTCTGATCCCACAGCTAGAGAACAACCAGACCCAGCACGAGACTCCACCCTCACACCATGGGTTACATTTGGATCTTCACCACGGAGACCTGGGCTCTGCTGCTGCTCCTCATCAGCCTCGTACTCCTGTGAGTGATCAAACCCCTCACTCATACACACCGTCATTCACTCTGTCACTTTAAAAACACGACTCTTTAACACCGTCATTCTCTCTGTCAATTTAACAACACTACTCTTTAACACCTTCATTTACGCTGCACAGAAAATTCTCCAGTGTTAAATCAACACTATTAGAGTTAAATTAACACTGTTAGTGTAATAATGTAACACTATCGGTGTTAAGTTAACACTAATAGTGTTGATTTAACACTAGGGAATTTGCTGTGTCACTTTAACAACATGACTCTTTAACCCCTTCATTGACTCTGTCACTTTAACAACATGACTCTTTAACCCCTTCATTGACTCTGTCACTTTAACAACATGACTCTTTAACCCCTTCATTGACTCTGTCACTTTAACAACACGACTCGAACACAGTCATTTACTCTGTCACTTTAACAACATGACTCTTTAACACAGTCATTCACTCTGTCACTTTAACAACATGACTCTTTAACACAGTCGTTCACTCTGTCACTTTAACAACACAACTCTTTAACACAGTCATTCACTCTGTCACTTTAACAACACAACTCTTTAACACAGTCATTCACTCTGTCACTTTAACAACATGACTCTTTAACACAGTCATTCACTCTGTCACTTTAACAACACAACTCTTTAACACAGTCATTCACTCTGTCACTTTAACAACACAACTCTTTAACACAGTCATTCACTCTGTCACTTTAACAACATGACTCTTTAACACAGTCATTCACTCTGTCACTTTAACAACACAACTCTTTAACACAGTCATTCACTCTGTCACTTTAACAACATGACTCTTTAACACAGTCATTCACTCTGTCACTTTAACAACATGACTCTTTAACACAGTCGTTCACTCTGTCACTTTAACAACACAACTCTTTAACACAGTCATTCACTCTGTCACTTTAACAACACAACTCTTTAACACAGTCATTCACTCTGTCACTTTAACAACATGACTCTTTAACACAGTCGTTCACTCTGTCACTTTAACAACACAACTCTTTAACACAGTCATTCACTCTGTCACTTTAACAACACAACTCTTTAACACAGTCATTCACTCTGTCACTTTAACAACATGACTCTTTAACACAGTCATTCACTCTGTCACTTTAACAACACAACTCTTTAACACAGTCATTCACTCTGTCACTTTAACAACACAACTCTTTAACACAGTCATTCACTCTGTCACTTTAACAACATGACTCTTTAACACAGTCATTCACTCTGTCACTTTAACAACACAACTCTTTAACACAGTCATTCACTCTGTCACTTTAACAACATGACTCTTTAACACAGTCGTTCACTCTGTCACTTTAACAACATGACTCTTTAACACAGTCATTCACTCTGTCACTTTAACAACACAACTCTTTAACACAGTCATTCACTCTGTCACTTTAACAACACAACTATTTAACACAGTCATTCACTCTGTCACTTTAACAACATGACTATTTAACACAGTCATTCACTCTGTCACTTTAACAACATGAATCTTTAACACAGTCATTCACTCTGTCACTTTAACAACATGACTCTTTAACACAGTCATTCACTCTGTCACTTTAACAACATGACTCTTTAACACAGTCATTCACTCTGTCACTTTAACAACATGACCCTTTAACACAGTCGTTCACTCTGTCACTTTAACAACATGACTCTTTAACACAGTCATTCACTCTGTCACTTTACAACATGACTCTTTAACACCGTCTTTCACTCTGTCACTTTAACAACGACTCTTTAACACCTTCATTCACTCTGTCACTTTAACAACACGACTCTTTAACACAGTCATTCACTCTGTCACTTTAACAACATGACTCTTTAACACAGACATTCACTCTCTCACTTTAACAACATGACTCTTTAACACAGTCATTCACTCTGTCACTTTAACAACATGACTCTTTAACACAGTCATTCACTCTGTCACTTTAACAACATGACTCTTTAACACAGTCATTCACTCTGTCACTTTAACAACATGACTCTTTAACACAGTCATTCACTCTGTCACTTTAACAACATGACTCTTTAACACAGTCATTCACTCTGTCACTTTAACAACATGACCCTTTAACACAGTCGTTCACTCTGTCACTTTAACAACATGACTCTTTAACACAGTCATTCACTCTGTCACTTTACAACATGACTCTTTAACACCGTCTTTCACTCTGTCACTTTAACAACGACTCTTTAACACCTTCATTCACTCTGTCACTTTAACAACACGACTCTTTAACACAGTCATTCACTCTGTCACTTTAACAACATGACTCTTTAACACAGACATTCACTCTCTCACTTTAACAACATGACTCTTTAACACAGTCATTCACTCTGTCACTTTAACAACATGACTCTTTAACACAGTCATTCACTCTGTCACTTTAACAACATGACTCTTTAACACAGTCATTCACTCTGTCACTTTAACAACATGACTCTTTAACACAGTCATTCACTCTGTCACTTTAACAACATGACTCTTTAACACAGTCATTCACTCTGTCACTTTAACAACATGACTCTTTAACACAGTCATTCACTCTGTCACTTTAACAACATGACTCTTTAACACAGTCGTTCACTCTGTCACTTTAACAACATGACTCTTTAACACAGTCATTCACTCTGTCACTTTATCAACACAACTCTTTAACACCGTCATTCACTCTGTCACTTTACAACATGACTCTTTAACACCGTCTTTCACTCTGTCACTTTAACGACTCTTTAACACCTTCATTCACTCTGTCACTTTAACAACACGACTCTTTAACACAGTCATTCACTCTGTCACTTTAAAAACATGACTCTTTAACACAGACATTCACTCTCTCACTTTAACAACATGACTCTTTAACACAGTCATTCACTCTGTCACTTTAACAACATGACTCTTTAACACAGTCATTCACTCTGTCACTTTAACAACATGACTCTTTAACACAGTCATTCACTCTGTCACTTTAACAACATGACTCTTTAACACAGTCATTCACTCTGTCACTTTAACAACATGACTCTTTAACACAGTCATTCACTCTGTCACTTTAACAACATGACTCTTTAACACAGTCATTCACTCTGTCACTTTAACAACATGACTCTTTAACACAGTCATTCACTCTGTCACTTTAACAACATGACCCTTTAACACAGTCGTTCACTCTGTCACTTTAACAACATGACTCTTTAACACAGTCATTCACTCTGTCACTTTACAACATGACTCTTTAACACCGTCTTTCACTCTGTCACTTTAACAACGACTCTTTAACACCTTCATTCACTCTGTCACTTTAACAACACGACTCTTTAACACAGTCATTCACTCTGTCACTTTAACAACATGACTCTTTAACACAGACATTCACTCTCTCACTTTAACAACATGACTCTTTAACACAGTCATTCACTCTGTCACTTTAACAACATGACTCTTTAACACAGTCATTCACTCTGTCACTTTAACAACATGACTCTTTAACACAGTCATTCACTCTGTCACTTTAACAACATGACTCTTTAACACAGTCATTCACTCTGTCACTTTAACAACATGACTCTTTAACACAGTCATTCACTCTGTCACTTTAACAACATGACTCTTTAACACAGTCATTCACTCTGTCACTTTAACAACATGACTCTTTAACACAGTCGTTCACTCTGTCACTTTAACAACATGACTCTTTAACACAGTCATTCACTCTGTCACTTTATCAACACAACTCTTTAACACCGTCATTCACTCTGTCACTTTACAACATGACTCTTTAACACCGTCTTTCACTCTGTCACTTTAACGACTCTTTAACACCTTCATTCACTCTGTCACTTTAACAACACGACTCTTTAACACAGTCATTCACTCTGTCACTTTAAAAACATGACTCTTTAACACAGACATTCACTCTCTCACTTTAACAACATGACTCTTTAACACAGTCATTCACTCTGTCACTTTAACAACATGACTCTTTAACACAGTCATTCACTCTGTCACTTTAACAACATGACTCTTTAACACAGTCATTCACTCTGTCACTTTAACAACATGACTCTTTAACACAGTCATTCACTCTGTCACTTTAACAACACGACTCTTTAACACAGTCATTCACTCTGTCACTTTAACAACATGACTCTTTAACACAGTCATTCACTCTGTCACTTTATCAACACAACTCTTTAACACCGTCATTCACTCTGTCACTTTACAACATGACTCTTTAACACCGTCTTTCACTCTGTCACTTTAACAACGACTCTTTAACACCTTCATTCACTCTGTCACTTTAACAACACGACTCTTTAACACCTTCGTTCCCTCTGTCACTTTACATGACTCTTTAACATCTTCATTCACTGTCACTTTAGCAACACAACCCTTTAACACTTTCATTCACTCTGTCACTTTAACAATACTACTCTTTAACACCTTCATTCACTCTGTCAATTTAACAACACAACTCTTTAACACCTTCATTCACTCTGTCACTTTAACAATAATAAATTAGGGGATCAAATATTTAAAACAATATTAAAGTGACTAAAAAATCTATTTTATAATCTCTTATAAACCTTACTTAAATATGTTTAATAATTAATTAGTAATTATTAATAATTAGTCATGTTATCATGTTATTTTCAGGTATGGATACTGGCCTCATGGCTTTTTTAAAAAGTTGGGAATTCCTGGCCCTAAACCTTTACCTTTTATTGGAACAATGTTGAAATATAAAGAGGTAAGTAACTCTCATAGCTTTAACACAAACACTTTTAAATGCTTTAGTCTTTACTCTATATCCTTTATTCTATGACTGACTTTCACATTTTAAACTGTACATGATTTGTTTTTATTAGGGATTCCAAAACTTTGATCTAGAGTGTTTTAAGAAATATGGGAAAATTTGGGGGTGAGTAAAAACAAAACATTTATTCAAAACTGATTTTCTTCTACATTCTAGAATTAATGATTATTATTGTTATTATTACTGAATTATATATTTATACCTACATCTTATATATATATATATATATATATATATATATATATATATATAGATAGATAGATAGATAGATAGATAGATAGTACTGTGCAAAGATGTAGGCCCCAGAGATTGACAATTAAAAAGCTATTTATCTGAGCAGTGTTTATTTGCTAAACAAACAAACAGCAGATAACGCCCAACATTACAATAAACCCAATCACATTATTAACTTTGTCCAAATCTCTACTCGTGGAGTCCGTATTATTTGAGGTTATCATCCAGTACCTAGTTTTAGCGGTAAATAAATTATGATTTTGAATAATGTGTGCTGCTGATTTAACAAATCCATCCAAATCAAGAAGAATCTGAACAAAACACTGTTTTCAAACTCACTCTCACCTACTACTTCATAGAAAACATTATCTTATGATTCTTATTTGTTTTATATTATTATTTGTTTGTGTTTAATATGATTATGTATAACTTTATACAAGCCCCATGCACACTGAGAGCATTAATTTAAATATATATCATTCATTATCTTAGTTAGAGAGAGACTGCTTTAACCTTTCCTTAAACCCAGCTCTGTATCCTATTACACAATAATTACAGATAGGAAAGTGCTGATCTGTCATAATGGGTAAGATAAGGGAAGATAATCCTTTAATAGTCCCGCAGGAAATTTATAGAGTTACATCAGCAGAGGTAGAGCAAGGCACACAACAATAAAACAGAGATGTAGCAGAAACAAAAACTAGAAACAATCAATGTGAATATTATATTAATAGAAAGAATAGAAATAGATATATATAGAAAGAATAGTCTACTGGGAACAATGTTGGTTGTACAGTCTGCAGTTACTGCAGATTTTCCCAGAGCTAAATGTCATGAAGAGCTGTATCAGTTCTGCTTCTCAGAATCATGAAGTAGGGTGTTTAGTCTGTTAAATATTTGCTGAATTTAAGATACAGGAAAAACCTGGGCTGTACAAATGTCATGGAACATATTATTATTTTTATAATTGCATATTCCTTTTGGCCCCTATATGTGAAGCTTAGCAAATAAATAGAAATAATGCTCTATAATAATAATAAAAAAAAGTGGTTTACAGTGAAATAAACAGCTCAGGAAAGAGGCAGAGAAGGAAATAACCTTGTTTTAATTTTTTAAATTCAAACTCTTTATGCTCCCTTCTTAAATGTTCTCCTTCATAGCAACTTTGACTAGGTTAACACTAATGAGAAACTGTGAAGTGTATGTAATACTCTACATTTGGAATCAGGTGTGAAATCTGCAGTGAATTAGCCACCATGCTAATTGTATATTGGTAAATCTGCTTTGACTGATTATAATTTACATAAATTACAAAGACGTTTTTTGCCTGTTGTTTTAGTACAGATTTGTAAAACAATGGCAAAAATCCAGATTTGCTGCAGTGCTAATGCTAGCAAACAGGCTACACTCAAAATACGACACAGCAGAGTGACATAAGTCACTTATATCCAGTGATATAATCTGAGTAATGTACTTATTCTCAAATAATAAATCTGAATGATTAATTTAGTGCAATATTTTATATATTTTTTTGTTGTTGTTTCCAACCTGTAGAGTTTGGAGTAGCTATAACAACACAGTCCACATTGATAGCATAGCATTTCACACTGGAAACTTCATTTTAATCCAATTTAGATACATTTTAGTCTTCTGTTTTGTTTACTACATTTTCTCAAAATTTGACTGTGATTATCCCAGACTCCTTTAAAGCTTGTCCAAACCTAGCAACAGTCGCTATGGAATCAGGAGGGGGATTTTGTTTCTGTGAAGGTTGTGATTATTGAATATTATTTCTTTTTCAGTATATATGACGCGCGGCAGCCTGTCCTGTGCATCATGGATAAAGACATCCTGAAAACAATTCTGGTGAAGGAGTGTTACACTCTCTTCACCAACAGACGGGTATGACTCCCTGCACCTTATCTTTATTTCACTTGTGTTTACCTGCTGTTAACTGACTTGGGTCACGGCTAAAAAGATTGAAATGCTGGGATTTGTTTTCTGTTTAATGCAGAATTTCCGTCTGAATGGTCCTCTTTACGATGCCGTGTCCATCGTGGAGGACGATGACTGGAGGAGAATCCGCAGCGTTCTTTCACCCTCGTTTACCAGCGGGAGACTAAAGGAGGTACAGAGAATTTAACAGAAATAAAAAAGACCAAAATGAGCCAAGATCAAAGTCAGAATGGCAGTGATGTGTAAATTCTAACTTGTAAAATGCAACTCTCAAAACTAACGTCCCAGGTTGTTACTAGGATGTTCCTAAATGATTGCAGTTGTGTCCAGGTTGGTTGCTATGGTGTTCTCAGGTGGTTGCTAGGATGCTCAGAGGATGTTGCAGTTGTATAAGGGTTGTGAGACTCTCTGAC
Source organism: Hoplias malabaricus (assembly GCF_029633855.1). Taxonomy (NCBI): domain Eukaryota; kingdom Metazoa; phylum Chordata; class Actinopteri; order Characiformes; family Erythrinidae; genus Hoplias; species Hoplias malabaricus. The sequence continues at coordinate 56,379,037 of NC_089801.1, read as the reverse complement.
ACTGTCTCTCTCCAATAAACCTGTTTAATAAAGAGAAACAGACATGGTTTACTTTCAGGATGGTTTTCCATTAAGAATCTTTTAGATGAGATCACGCAGCTATGCCCATGTATAGTTTTCTTGGTATTCTTGGTATTACTGGTTGAACATAAACGCTGTCGCCTTAAAACAATAGTAGTTTGACCTCAGGGAAATTTTGCTATAAAATTAAAATGAAATGTACACCTCTGAATAATATTTCATTTTCTAACTAAATTATTGTGTATTTTCTTAGATGTTTGGGATCATGAAAACACACTCTCGTTCTTTAGTCGACAATCTGGAGAAAACATCAAAGAGAGGAGAAGCAGCTGATATTAAAGAGTGGGTATCATCTTACTCTGGTTGTATAAGAGATTCTGTGCTATACTTTTCTCTAAACACACACAAGCGCCACCTTGTGGGGACCCACTCTGTGGTGCGTAAACACTTAAGGAGGACAGTGCTCTTTGATTCTTCTTCTCCATCTTGACCCTGATTGTTTTGATATCCCAGGTTTTTCGGTGCATACAGTATGGATGTAGTGACCAGCACAGCCTTCAGCGTGGACATCAATTCCCTAAACAACCCCAAAGACCCGTTTGTGACAAACGTGAAGAAGATGCTGAAGTTTGATTTCTTAAACCCCCTCTTCCTGCTTGTTGGTAATACATCACTTATAAAGTCATTAAAGCATGGTGGTACATGGTGTCACAGAGGTGCCCCCACTATGGTCACGACGTCCAATTCCAAGTCCCGCAGCCTTAGGCTCAGTGGGTTATGGAATGTTATAGCTCCATCTAGTGTATCTGGGAGGAGTTAGAGTTGTGCTTGTGATTGAGAACTAATCATCCAACCTGGCCTCACTTATATTTATGTGCTTGGATGCCATCAGGTTTTCACAGTAATGTTCCTACATATGTCTGATTGTGGAGAATAAGTTTTAGAATCAAGATTTAATGCAGTTCCTCAGTTCTCTGTTCTCCTTTTCAGCGCTGTTCCCCATTGTCGCTCCTGTCCTGGAGAAAATGAACTTCTGCTTTTTCCCGCCGGCAGTGCTGGACTTCTTTTATGCCTCGCTGCAGAAGATCAAGTCTCAGCGCGAGGTCAAAAATGATAAGGTATGTCTCCAGACCTCATGACCTAAGTGGCCCCCCCTTGTGGAAAATATAGAACCTGTCAAACACAAGTAAGTGAGCTATAAGACAGTTACACAAGTGAGGAGCTTTAAAAGCAGTGTAACAACTTACTAGAGAATCCAGAAGAGAGTAGCTGTTAAAACCTGCCTCCAGATGTTTGCTCCTGTTCGTGTTTCACATCTATTATTTATTACACCGGTCTGAATGTTGGTTTTTCTCTCACTGCTTGTAGAAACGAGTGGACTTCCTGCAGCTGATGATAGACTCACAGAAATCAGAACCAGCTGATGAACATAACAAACAGGCTTGGCATGGTAACATTTATTTACGTTTATTCTTCTTCTTATGATTGGTTAAGTTCATATTGTCAGAGAGGCACTCTGTCTGGAGAGTTCCTGCTGTGTGTCTGCTTATTCTGGACAGGCTTCAGGCCCACCGTGAACCTGCTCTTTACAAAGCTGTTGTAAAACATGAAGGAAATACTGTTTATATGGTCAAGCTCACAATGAAACACGTTTGCTGTTCATGGTTTACTACTGTTTACGGTGTCTGATCACTGGTTGGTTTTGTTATTTGTTTATTCTCAGGTTAAGCTGATAGATTTTATTTTCGATTTCTGTTTACACTAAACATTTAAAAATAAGGTTGATTGCTGTTTGTGTGTTTGAAAATGTGAAGCTACTAATTTTCATTTTTGATCAATACATTTTATTTATTTTAATTTATTTTTAGTGATTTCACTTCATTTATATCTACGTGTTAACTTGTTGTATTTTAGTAATGTTTTTGTTACTAATGTTTATGTCAATCAGCCCTAAAAAGTCAGATCAGTGCATCCCTAGTGAAAAGTAGCTTATACCAGTGTAAACACATTATCACGCCTCATTCTACCTTCAGTGTAAAAGCAGCTGTTTACTAATGTTGCTGACGACATTTAGGTCTTCATTAGCCAAGCTGTAGCTCAGTCCTGTATCCTCCGTCCTGTGTTGTAGTGCTCTGAAGTGTCCCGATCCCTGAGTCAGGTACACTGAGGATCACAACTAGCTCAAATGGTGGAAAGCCACGTTGTTGTAGAAAGGCATTCCAGAGAGTATTAGGAATCTGAGGTGGATGGGTGTGTTTTAAACCCAGATTAAAAACATTTTCTTATGAAAAACCATACCTGGAAACTTTTGGACTTCTTGTTTGTGACTTCCTTTGATTCACAGTGTGGTGTTTTATATGTCAGATATTTTACTGACCTATCATCATAAAATGGAGAAGCGTTTTGAGATGTTTAAGTGTTAGATATACAACGCTGGGAAAATATGCTTTTGGACAACATCCCTTTAGTTGTCCAACCGTCTCTCTGTCTCCGCAGGTCTGAGTGATCATGAGATTCTGTCCCAGGCCATGATCTTCATCTTCGCTGGTTATGAGACGAGTAGCAGCACAATGTCCTTCTTCTTCTATAACATTGCCACAAACCCAGACACAATGAAGAAACTCCAGGAGGAGATCGACCAGACCTTCCCCAACAAGGTGATCAGTCTTCTTCTTCACTTCAGCTTCAAACAAACACAAAGGGAGTGAAGAGTCAGCTGGTTGGCAATGAAGCTGAAAAGGGGAGACTCCACATATAGGAACCTGTTGACATTGTTACTGCTTGGATGATCTTTCAGTTCAGCCATGATTCAGTTCTCAGACCTGGAGAAGATCTAACTCTAACACTTGGAAGTGTTGTGCTAGAACAGACTCAGCCCGCTGAACCCCAAGGAAATTTGAAACTCAAAATGTGGGAAAAACGTACAAGAGAAACAAAACCTGAAGACACAGGGACACCTTTCACTTTGCAGAGCTTGAATGCACAATCTTGAAAGATTACTGTCGTCTCTTTGGAGGCGATAAGTGAACCAGGTCAAAACTGTTTTGCTGAATAATGCTCTAGGTGGCCTCTTGAGATTGCACATTCAGGTTCCACAACATGTAAGACATTCCCTCACTTAAGGGCAAGGCCGCCCTGGCCGCACAGTTGGTGTTTCAGAGTTCTTTAGGGTCCAGGGGGCTGAATCTGCAGTAACAAAGCAGAGCAGTGGTCCCCACATGACACACTTAAGTTAAGCTGATAAAGTTCAGAAACCTAGAGATTATATTTTGCAAGATATTAGTAGATTTGAACCCTGAGGAACACCACACCCACTTGAAGAACTGTACTGTACTGAAACCCAGAACTTACATTTGTATATATACTGTATTTGAACTATCTTGTATATAACCAAGGTTTCTCAGACAGAAACAGAAGTCAGTGTTGCATGGATGGTGTTTCACTTAAAAGACAGTAATTTTTGGTAAATTTATCAAACAACAAATCTGTAGATTGTCTTCCATCCAGATTGCAAAGTGACAGTCATTTCAGGGCAGATCTAATTCATCTTCAGCGTGTAACTGAAAAAGGAAAGGGCCTAGATGTCACCCCTGAGGAACCCCACATACAACCTTACAGAACAAATACTGTAAACACTCTAATATAAAGACAACAAGATTGTCCCCACTACTAACACACCTGCATCATGTCTTTAAAGATCCACTTCTAGGATAATCAGAGTTGTTCCTTGGAAAGAGTTGGAAATGAGCTGAGTTCAGAACTGAGTTTAGTAAAAGTATAATAACACTAGAATCCACCCCTGAGGAACCCCACAGGAAACTGACTAACTCCAGTGTACTACAGACATGAAATCTCATCTTTATCAGTGTTATATTTAAAATAAAGTAATACCAGCATGATGACCCACCTCTAAACAGGATCTGTGTCTTGTTCTTCAGGCTCCGGTTCAGTATGATGCAGTGATGAATATGGAGTATCTGGACGCTGCTCTACACGAGTCTCTCAGGCTGTATCCCGTAGGTGCTCGTCTGGAAAGAGTCTGTAAGAAAACGGTGGAGATTAACGGAGTCACTATCCCCAAAGGAACTGTCATCGTCGTACCTGTGTTTCCCCTCCACAGAGACCCGGAGTACTGGCCTGAGCCAGAGACCTTCAAACCTGAGAGGTAAAGACAACATCATGGGATCTAGGTGTCCAGGTTCTCTAAGGAGAATAAGGACATTGTGGACCCCTATGTGGACAGTGTATAAACAGTGTGTTCTGCTGGTGTCCAGGTTCTCTAAGGAGAATAAGGACAGTGTGGACCCCTATGTGTACATGCCGTTTGGGGCTGGACCCAGGAACTGTATCGGGATGAGGTTTGCTCAGGTGGCCATGAAGCTGGCCATCGTGGAGATCCTGCAGAGATTCGACATCAGTGTCTGTGAGGAGACTCAGGTCAGTGTCTTATGAAGCTGACAGCTATATACTTTATTAAGGCTAACATGTCTAATTAGTGTATGAACTGATTTTGCTGGAACTTTGTCATTGAATGTCACTGACTGACTGATGTGCACTGGGGTGTAATGACTGTTTAAATGACTGTAAAGTGAGAATATCAAGCTAAAGTCAGACAAATATGACTGTGATGGACTGGACTGGCAACAGTGGACTTTGATAGGACTCTTACAAAACTTTCAGTGTCAACAAGATGATCAGTTATTACCAGGCCTGTGTTCTAGAAATAAAGGCTAGGTACCTATTTCTTAAAGAGAAACAGAGTACAGTTTTAGATTTCAGAAGCCAGTTTCCACCATTTATAGAGTTATAATATTGAGAAAGTTGTGATTTTACCATCTGACAATAAAACAGTACAGTACCTCATTATTGAGAGCACAACAAGTCATAACTCTGGGAACACGTAAAGGCTGGTATATCAAGTTGTGGGATGTGTTTTATTACATAGATTTGCCTTTTTTAAAATTGACACATACACCCTTGTGTCCATAGTTCTGTTTCTAACTGAAACGTCTGTGATCTGCTTTAGTCCAAACCCCATGAGCCCCACAGCAGTGTTCTCCCCTGTCTAAACAGCCCTGTTCAGAACGCCCGCTTTCAGCACCTGTTCATTTAAATGATAATGAGCCGCTCGCTGTTCACCCCGACCCCGAGCGCACAGCAGTGAGGAGCGAGGAGCAGAAGCTTAGCCATTTTCGCTTTCTTCTCCTTTCTTGTTTTCTCTGTTTTTACTCAGTGATTTTATTTCTCCGTGCTCATTGTGTCTGTTTTGCTGCGTATAACCTTGTCTTTGCGCTCTCACATAAATACAAGTCCAGCGCTGTCATTGGACAGACTCAGACGAGGGGGTGGGGCCATTCTAAAGTGTCTGCACTTGACATCGGAAACGGAGGAAAATCAGAATGGCTTGTTTTATCCTGTGATTTATGAGTAAACTCCTCCTCTAGCTCCTTCATCCCTGAGAAAATCCTCAAAAATTTCCTTCACCCTGGGATATGGGATATTCCCAACATGTCAATTTGGAACACAGGAGTGTACACTCTGGAAAAAAGAAAGAACTGGTCTGTTCAGAAGGGATTAAATCATGGAGATACTCTGGGAATAATTACTTTATCCTACATCCACAGGGACAACTAATCCTCTCCGAACAGGCAGCACACAGAAAATAGGCTGGGGGGTCTTGTTACAAATTGTGTGGGTTGGTAGGCTCCAGAGTCACACTTTAATGTGAATATGAACTGAAAAAGTGACAGAGAGATATTGGAGATATTCACTAGATTTAAGATTATTTCTCTTCTTCTTTGTTATCTGTGTGATCAGGTTCCTCTGGAGCTGGGCATGTCCGGACTGTTGGCTCCTAAAGACCCTGTCAAACTCAAGTTCACCCCCAGGAAAACGTCTCCGTCCCAGGACTTCTGCAACAACAACCTGTCCAACTCGTAGGTGCCTCGTGCACAGGGCTGCGTCCCAGTTCTCCATAGCATTACCTCATTGTGACCCCTCCTCTGAGAGCCTTGAGATTTTGAATCTATTCTGTAATAAACATATGTTCATAAACAAACCTCCCTGTGTTTACTCGCACGCTCTTGATTCCTGACCTTTTCTGGTTTCTGTGAAAAAATGTTGACCACTTTGGAGCAGACCATACAGAGCAGGCGATGTCAGACCTTTGGAACTGTTTGTGTTGGCTGAGTGGGGTACAAGCACACACACACACACACATTTATATTCACCTGGGGCTATGGAGCTAAATAATAATCTCTAAAATATGAAGAGAATTTTAACATTTTTCTAAAACAAGGACACAAAACATAACTGATGAAAAGCACAATAGCTCCCCCTCATGGGCAGTGTGTGTGAATGAGTGAGTGTGTATGAGTGCATATGTGTTTTAGTGAATGGTTTAGTGATTTAGTGCGTTCCTATCCTCCTCTAAAAGTTACATAGTTCAGTTTCTGCAGTGCTGATCCCTGAGGAGCATCAGCATTATTTTGAAGCTGTAATTTATTTTAAAGTTAAACTTATAACAGTGTTGTTTTACAGAGAGAGACGAACACATCTCCTCTGGAGAAAAACATCCTGAAAATATAATACATTAAATTAATTTATTTATGGAAATTAATGAAGTGATTATATTTATCTGTACATCATTTTACAGAGTGAAACACGGAACAGAAAAGATAGTTCATGCTAAAAGTTGTGTTCTATTAATATTACCCGTATTGTTATAATTGTGTGTGTGTGTGGGGGGGGGGGGGGGGGGGGGGGCTGTTGAGTCTGTGGTCCAGCAGTGAGCAAAAAAGAGACTCTTTATTCTGGAGTTTAATGCTGTTTTTGTCGTTGTTGACCTTTTTACTTTCAGTAAATTCGTGTGTTGTTTTGATGGTGGTGTTGTCTGTGAGTCCACCGCCTTCATACCTCTCTCCATAAGAGTGAATGGTTTCATTTCTCTCATAAGAAATTTGACTTTTGGGACTTTATCTTCGGGAATACAGCCTGGTCACTTTCAATCACCCCTTTCTCCCTTGAGCCCAGATCTGGATTTCAGATAACACTTCTAGTGTGGAGAGAGGAATCATAAAAACAACACTTAAAGTTTATGTACGACAAAGTCTGCTCCTTCAGTCGAATGTAGAAAAACACATTTAATTATCAAACTTTTTATCTCCTCTGGGACTGCTAGCTCAAAGAATCTTCCTTGATTCCCATTGGTTTATAAAAGCATTGTCACAAGTTTCACGTGGTATACAATGTTGTAAAATTATTTGCAGTTGTAGGAGCAAAAATGGCAATATAATTATGTGTTTAAATTAGAAGCATTTCCTCAGGGCAGCTATCTAGATGTGTGTGTCATTTGGTTAAAAATAGTCTTGTCCTCACAGACAGTCACCTGGAGCAGGATTCGAACCCACAACCTCCAAGACCCTGGATCTGTGACAGAGACACTACCTGCCACTCCACTGTGTTATTGTTTGGAATATTGTTTGGTCATAATTTCAAAGGCATGATTCAGAGATGTATTGATCCTAAAGTTCTGTCAAATGTCGTAAATTATAAGTGATGCCATCACTTCAAGGCTGTTCTAGTCTTAAAATCCACTAAAGAACCTCCAATCAGGTTTAAGAACCAGGGATGGATCCTCTTCCCTCAGTCCCTCAGAAACAACCAGGTCTCCAAGGCGTTGGTCGTCACACTTTGTTTAAAACACTGGCGCTCAAGCATTTTGGGTACAGTGACGCAGTTCAGTTCAGTTCAGAGAACGCCAGACCCTGGGCATGACAGAAACCTCCAACCGCTGAGCCCTAGTAGTTGTGGCTTTAGACCCCAGCCTGCAGCCCAGGACAGACATGCACGTGGTTTACTTCATAACTCAGAGGTTGGTGTTGTGTGTGTTTCTGGGTTAAACAAAGGTTTCCTTTTAGAGTTTAGTGTAGTGTTCATAGAGGAATTCCATAATGTGTTAATCTCCCTCCTCCCTTGTGTGTCACTGTAATCCATTTAATTATAGGAATATTTAATCAATATTCAGTATCTGATATTACATTGGATATCAGTGTTGATCAAACAAATCCTTGGTATTTATGTGTGTGCACTACTTTTGTAGGGAATTCTGTGTTTCTGGTCAGATTCAGTTTCAGGACCAAGAACCCTTCAGCAGATCAATAATAATAAAGTAATAAATAATAATTAATTAAAAGTTTATGTCTATGTAAACAGCCCCTTTCTCACTTTCAACCTGAAGTCTTATGTATGTGTGTGTGTGTGTGTGTGTGTGTGTGTGTGTGTATGTGAGTGTGTATAAAAGTGAAGGTGTAATCCTGTTGACTGTGTGTTTATGCTGTAATCATTAACCTAAGTCTGGACTTTAAAGATCTCAGGTGAAAGATCTCAGAGACGCTCAGATTCTCCGCGCTGTGGACTGCCCATATACGATGGAGTCCTTCTGGTTCTCTCCTGCTGAAACATGGACACTGCTGCTGGGGCTCTTTATAGGCCTCCTGCTTCTGTAAGTACACACACATATGCACACAAATATATGAATGCATATAAGTCAGGGTTTTGGAGGTTTTGTCTACAGTCTATGAAGACTTAATGCAGTGTGGTATTAGAAGTGTCGCTCCAAATTTTATTCCAGTGACGGTGACTGGGCCCTGCCTTCGAGAAACTGATGTTGTAATTATGTCTTGATATCAAATACTCTCTAATCCAGCTGTGTTCAGGAGTGTGATATACTCTCTAATCCAGCTGTGTTTAGGAATGTGATATACTCTGTAATCCAGCTGTGTTCAGGAGTGTGATATAATGCCTAATCCAACTGTGTTCAGAAGGTGTAGAAAGTACAGTAGTTCAAAGTCTGAAAGATAGAAAACTGAAAATATCTGAGCATTGTTACAGTTCAGTGATAACCCTAATGTGCTTACACTCCACTCTCTATCTAACTTTCTAACTTTGATCTGTGATTCTGATCATTCATTCACAGTAGTAGTAGCAGTAGTAATAGTATTAAATATATATATATATATATATATATATATATATATATATATATATATATATATATAATTTTTCCCCCTAGGAACTGAGTTATTATTATTATTCATTCATTCATTCATTATCTGTAACCACTTATCCAGTTCAGGGTCGCGGTGGGTCCGGAGCCTACCTGGAATCATTGGGTGCAAGGTGGGAATACACCCTGGAGGGGGTGCCCGTCCTTCATGAATTAATGAATTATTAATTCATTAAACTAATGAATTATTATACCTGGTATTTACACAGAAGTAGCTGTAGCATTAGTAACCTGCTGGAACACCATGGTGTTATTAAATGTGCAGGTACATCTGGCCAAACAGATTCTTCCGGAGTTTAGGAATTCCTGGACCCTCGCCTCTCCCATTGCTTGGGAACATGCTGGAGTACCGGAAGGTGGGTTTTCTGGGGTTACACATAAAATTTCAGTGTATCCTAATTATGTTCTGAATTATTAATTAGTATTTGTTTATTTATATATTTTTGTGTTATTTCCAGGGTTTCCATGCATTTGATATGGAGTGTTTTCAGAAGTATGGCAGGGTCTGGGGGTGAGGAAACACTCTCCATTTAAAGACCACAGCTAAAGAAATGTCTTAGAATTAAAAGCTTATTTCCTGTTTTAGCATGTCTTCTGAAATTCATAAAAAATATAACACCATTATGAAGTAATTAATTATATACTTTTATATTTATTATTTGTTAGTAATTAATTTTATTCATATTAATATCTCATTTTATTCTCCTGCATGCCATAATTTTTCAAACAATACAATTAATTATTGACTCTCTCTCTCTCTCTCTCTCTCTCTCTCTCTCTCCCTCTTTTCAGGATCTATGAAGGGAGGACACCTGTGCTGTGTATTCTGGATAAAACCCTCATTAAATCAGTTCTGGTGAAAGAATGTTACACTCTCTTCACCAACAGGAGAGTACGTATGCAATAAATCCTCACTGAGATGTCAGCCTTGTATATAATCTCCACTGTGATGGCTCTGTGATGGTTCACTGCGAATTTACCCCTCTGCACAAATACGGAGGTGGTTTTATTATTTTGGTTAATGTATATGTAAATCACATCAGCACAGTATTTAGGAAACAAACAGTATATAATACAGTGAAAGTCATAATAAAACCATTAAAAATGTGGGTGTATTTAAAGTCAATGAAATGAAAGTCAATGAAAGTCAATGGGGTCAATGAAAGACCCCATTCTTATTAATAAAATGTGCCCTTTAACCCTATGTGCTTTTATTTTGAAATGTGTTCAGGATTTTGGTCTGAACGGCCCCCTGTACGACGCTCTATTTGTTGTTAAAGACGATGACTGGAAGAGAATCAGAAACATCCTCTCGCCATCCTTCACCAGCGGGAGACTGAAGGAGGTGTGTCATTAATGCTAATAAATTAGAATCAAAATAAGAATCATAATCACTTTATTGGGCTGGGTGCTGCACACAGAGGAATTTTTCTCTGTATTTGACCCAATCCGTGCAGGAAAACACACATTTACACTCACACTAGTGAACACTAGGGGGCAGTGAGCACACATGCCCAGAGCAGCCCTAGCATCCCTAGCCACGGCGCCTGGGGAGCAGTTGGGGGTTAGGTGCCTTGTTCAAGGGCACTCCAGTCATGACCTGCCACCTCTGGGGATCGAACCGGAAACCTGCCCAGTTCCCTCACCAGGCCACAGCTGCTCTAATTATCTCAAATTAACTCTTATTAACCCATCCAGCCATTATCCACCGCTTATCCGAGTCTGGGTCGCGGGGGAAGCAGTCGGAGCAAAGAAAGTCAGACCTCCCTCTCCCCAGCCACCGCCCAGGCGTTCCCAGGCCAGTCGAGACATGTAGTCTCTCCAGCGTGTTCTTGGTCTGCCCCGGGGCCTCCTCCCCGTTGGACATGCCCGGAACACCTCACCAGGAAGATGTCCAGGAGGCATCCGGACCAGATGCCCGAACCACCTCAACTGGCTCCTCTCGTCGTGGAGGAGCAGCGGCTCCACTCCGAGTCTCTCCCGGATGTCCGAGCTCCTAACCCTGTCTCTAAGGGAGAGTCCAGACACCCTGCGGAGAAAACTCATTTCAGCTGCTTGTACCCATGATCTCATTCTTTCGGTCACTACCCAAAGCTCGTGACCATAGGTGAGGGTTGGGACGTAGATTGAATGTTAAATCGAGAGCTTTGCTTTTCTGAGTCCAACTCCGACTGGAAACCAGTCTGACTTACTGCCAGCCATACAACCAGACTCCTGCTCTGTTTGTACAGGGACTGGATAGCTTGTAGCAAAGAGCCCAGTACCCCATACTCCCTTAGCACCCCCCACAGAATACCCTGAGGGACACGGTCGAATGCCTTCTCCAGATCTACAAAACACATGGTTGAGCAAACTCCCATGCACCCTCCAGGTGCATCTTATTAACCCATCCGATTAATTTCTGTAATAGTCTGTCATATATTATTATTAATATAACCATATTCATAAACATGATATGATTTTTTTTAGCCCACTGCCCATGAGGAATGGACTACTTATTCCTCAGCAATGCTGCCAGAAGCTGGTGTCAGTCCGTGAATCATATTTGCAGCAGAATAAAACAGCAAATGTGTGCTCTACTAAGTACAATATACAAGTGTTATGAAAGGGTTGAATAATTCTGAGACTGCAGTAGTCAATAAAAGTGACATTTTATGTTGAGAAACCACTTGACCATTTGTGGTGTTGAGCATTTTAAATTGTTCTTGTTTGGTTGGTATTACTACTATGGAGTTTTAGGGCCACTGCATTGAAAAAGAAAAAATTCAGAGAATAAAATCAGAATTCCGTGAATATTCTCAGAATAATTCTCAGAAAAATTATTCTGAAAAAAAATCTTAAAATCTCGGAATAATTCTGAGATTTTTTCTTATTGAGTAAAAAAGTCTGTATATTTTGAGAATGTAATCAGAATATTTAGAGAAACACTGTTTGGGTTATTATTTATTATAATATGTAGACAGACGGGCAAACAGTCTGTGCGCCATGAGTGAGTTGTGAAAGAAGCAGTCAGTGAAGTGAACAGAATTATTTATTAAACGTATCCACACGACATGATGACCCTGTCAGTGCAGCCCCTGACAGCGATGCATAAGGCATTAGCTTATTGTATGAGTCAGAGCTGTAACGCTCTGTGTGCAAAGAGTTAAGAGCTGTGCCTTGTGGGCACACAGGAGTTTCACTCACTCTGGATCTAGCATTTTTGTGATCATTAATTGTATCATGTGCCATGGATTTGGGCACTGATTCAGAGTTTAAATACTAATCACAATCTGGTCCTTATGTGGAAGAGAACTGAGTGTTTATTCCTGAAATCTATAGCAACACACTGCATTCCACAATTACACTGTGTATACCCCATAGTGCAGCGAATTATTCCTCGAATTATTCAGAGATTTTTTCTCAAAATTATTCAGAGAATATTCTCAAAATTCTGACTTATTCTCTGAATCTTTTTTTTTTCTTTCAATGCAGTGGCCCTAAAACTCCATCGTATATTACTGCAGTGAGCTGAAAATTTGTTAATTTTGCAAATAAATTTAGTTTGGAGGTTGAATAATTTTGATTGCAACTGTAGATGTTTGGGATCATGAAGACACATTCAGACACGTTAGTCAGAAATCTGGAGAAAACAGCAAAGATGAAGGATGGAGTGCATGTTAAAGAGTAAGTATAATTGTTATTATTTATTTTATTTGTTAAATGATATTACTATTACTATTATTATTATATTCTGTGTGTAGGTTGTTTGGAGCGTACAGTATGGATGTTATAACCAGCACAGCTTTCAGTGTGGATATCGACTCTTTAAACAACCCCAACGACCCTTTCGTCTCCAACATCAAGCAGATGGTGGATTTTGACTTTCTAAGTCCTATGTTCCTCACTTCAGGTCATTTATACATTTCTTTACCTTCACTCACGTTTACAATCAAACTCTACACAACAGTTGCACAATTAACACAATCAGTACATAATTTTGACCAAAAATGTATTTAAATATTAATTTTTCTTTAAAGTGTAAACCAAATGAGATGAAGTATCAAACAGATTTGTTGTCCCTTAATGAACCAGTTTATGCTCAATTGTGTGCTAGCTAGCTAATTTATTAGCATTATGCCCGATGCTATGGATATGGCCATGTAACTGTGAACTTTCAGTGGATTAAGATCAGTTTTCTTTAAATCAAGTTAAATTATACTCTATAAATCTATTTGCTAACAGTGTTACACTGTGTTAGCTCATGATATTAGCTACATATGTGTTACATCTCCATAGCAACCACTGAAAAACTTAGGATCATTGGTGTCATACCTCTTCGTATTATTAAGACAATATACCATCGTTAATATTGTAATGCTATGAACACATATCTCCAATTTATTTTAATGTTCTTCACTTATGGTGGGAAATAGCATTTTAATTCCAAGTAATATTGGAGCATTGCTGTTGGTTCTTTAAGTACATCTTTGTGATTATATTCAGAGTAAATGTTGTATTTTCTAGTTCTGTTCCCATTCATCATTCCTCTGCTGGAGAAAATGAATATCTCCTTTTTCCCGGTGTCTGTGACTGATTTTCTTTCTGCCGTGCTCCAGAAAATCAAAGCCGACCGTATCGCCAAGGACCACAAGGTACAATTAAACAGAATGAAAAAAGCATGAAGAAAGCAGCAAACATTGTTTATGAAAGTGATTAATTAGATATTTTTATGTTGTTTCTTTAAAAGTGCTGCACATGGTTCAGACATGTTTACAATGGGATTCAGTACAGAGTCTTTGATGAATCCAGAACACTAGGTGTCAGTGTAACAGCTGTTTCAGTCTGTGAAGAAGCAAAAATAATTAATGGCTACTTTAAACATTTGCAATTTTGTTTTTGTTTTTCTACTCCATTTGCTGTTTTATGCTTTTAATATATATTTTTGTATATTATTTTCTTCTGATTTGTTTTCTTTTATTTATGCAAAATATAAGATCCATTAGAGAATGACATTCCATTCCTATTTTATTTTCCTGTAGAGCAGAGTGGACTTCTTGCAGCTAATGGTGGATTCTCAGACTTTAGAGAAATCAAAGGATCCACAAAAAGAGGAGATAAAGAAAGGTAATACTTTTACATGTGTAATCTTATGAAATGTAATTTGCTGCACAGAGGAAATGATTATAGTGTGATCCACTGAAACTTACCAAAGGCTTAAAAACAGATCCTCTCATGTTTGGTTCATATTTTATATATTATATTTTAATATATTTGTGCCCAAAAGTTTAGACCTGTAACTTTAAAAGTGGGAGGGGCTTTACATGTCACTTTAAAATAAGCAAGACCATAAGTTTTGAACTTATATTTGTAGACATAAATTTTTCTGGGATTAGTCAGGAAGGTTATGGCAGCTGATTTGGCTAATAATAAGGAATTTCATTACTCCATTAATTATGGAATTGTGTTTGTGACAAACATACTGAAGAAAATCTTTTATACGTCATGAATTATAAGAAATTGAGAAAGAA